>NC_071258.1:20352388-20377388 GCF_023375685.1 Ictalurus furcatus
TGACAGCTACAGCCGATATATAGAATCACTTTATATACATACACACACACACCACAATATCATGATTTATAGGTTTCTGTAAATATATCCTGTAATGTTTTTCTCCCAGAAAGAAGGAAGTTGGAGACAGACTTGGACAAACTCAAAGCGTTTCTTTATTTGTACCTTTTTTTCCCCCACTTTTCAGCAGTTTCACACAGACACAAACATGCACACACACAGCTCCTTCTTTGCAAGCACGTCTCTCTCCCTCTTATCCTCATCTCACTGCAACACAGAACAATCATGAAGAGAATTCCCCTCAGGTGTACATTCCTTACCACTCACCTTCTCCGGCTCTGCCCTCCATTCACAGGAGATGGTATCAGAGGGTGAGGAGCACCCATTTGATGGCTAGACACTCCTTCTTTGTTGTGCTGTACTTAGTCTCTCGCACTGAGAGCTTGTGGCTGTTTTACAGCACAGGGCGCTCCTCCCCCTCCACCACCCGGGACAGCACAGACCCCAACCTCCTGTCCAACGCATTAGTCTGTAAAATAAAAGGGAGAGAGAAGTCAGGAGAATGTAAGAGTGGTCCGCCACAAAGTGCAGCTTTTACCTGAGTGAAAGCCTGCTGGCACGGCTCCGTCCACTAGACTGGTTCTGGCACCCCCTTTTTAGTGAGATCAGTCAGCGGGCTGATGATGTCCAAATTATTAGGCACGAAACTACAATAATAGCCAGCCATCCCCAGGAACTGTCTCACATCCTTTTTGGTCTTAAGCAGGCCGCAATTGCTCCTGTCTTAGAAATTTGGGGATGCACCTGTCCATGGCCTAAATGGAAGCTCAGATACCGTACTTCCACCCATCTAGTTGCACACTTCTTTGGGTTCGCCGTGAGCCCCGCCCACCTCAGCGATCTCAGAACAGCTCTTAGGTGGTGCGTGTGCCACTGCCAATCATTACTGTCGATAATAATGTCATCTAAATAGGCAGTGGCATGCGCAGTGTGGGGATGGAGGATTCTGTCCATGAGCCGCTGGAACGTCGTGAGGGCCCTGAACATCCCAAAAGGAAGGGTCATGAATTGGTGTAACCAAACAGAGTGGAAAGATCGTTTTTTCACGAGATATTGGAGTCAGTGGGGTTCTACCAATATCCCTTTGTCAAATCCAGTGTCAAATAAAAGCGAGCTGCACCTAACCAGTCGAGAGGCATTTGGTATGCATCGAATTTAGACACTGCATTGACTTTTCTAAAGTCCACACAAAACCAGACCATCCCATCAGTCTTGTGAACCAAAAGTCGCTCTGGATAAGGGCATCTGCCAAATGCCAAAAATGTAAAACCCCATGTCAAGCATAGCCTTGAGTCATGTTGAACTAAATGTGTTCGGGCAGCTTATAGGGGCGGCTGCGTACCACCACGCCTGGGGTTGTCTCAATGTGGTGTTCTATGAGATTAGTGCGACCGGGGAGAGACGAGAACACATTGGAAAATTCCCTGAGCAATTTAGCAATGTCCATGATTTGGGATAGAGAGAGGGTGGTCTCCAAAGGGGACTGGGGTGGATTGACCTGCCATTTTTTGGTTCACCTCTGGTCCTAGCTCTTCCCTTTCGGGAACGACCATTGCCAAAGCCATGGGAACTGCCTCCCTTCATGGTTTGAGGAGGTTAAGGTGGTAAACCTGCTGTGCCCCACCTCTATCCATTCGTATTACTTCATAGTCAACGTCCTCAACCTGCCATGTGACCTCAAAGAGCCTCACTTGGTGAGTAATTTAGAACTCTATGTTGGTAGCAAAACGAACACTTTATCTCCTGCAGCAAACTTTCACAGCCGAGCACCCCTGTTATACAGCCAGGATTGATGTTCTTGCACCTGTAGCAAATTTTCCTGTGTTATGTTGCTTAAGGTGTGGAGTTTTTCTCTCAAGCCAAGAATGTATTGAATTTCATTTTTACTGTTGGAAGGTCCCTCCTCACGATTTTCCCAAATGACGTTGAGCATGCCGCCCAATAATTCAAACAAGGAGAACCCCGTGGAGGCTTGCGGGACCTCATACTGCAAATAACAGGGGATCTAACCAGTTATCCCAATTCCGCGCATCATCGTGCACAGACTAAAAAATTATGTTTAACTGCATCTGATTAAACTGTTCGACCAACCCATCCGTTTGCCAATGATAAGCTCTGGTGCGACTCGATTTAATCCCCAGCAATTTGTAAAGCACGCATATTGTTTGTGACATAAAAGATGTGCCAAGATCAGTCAGTATCTCTTTTGGGATCCCGACTCAGGAGATAAAGCGAAAGAGTGCCTCCACAACATTCGGTGCGGAGATATTGCGGAGAGACACCGCTTCCGGGTATCGCGTTGTGTAGTCCACTACAACGAACACAAAGTAATGCCCTCGTGCAGATCGAGCTAATGGGCTGATGAGGTCCATGCCAATTCTTTCAAAGGGGACCTCGATTAATGGGAGTGGGAGCAACAGCACTTTTGGGGTGACATTTGCGACATGCTGCACACCACCTTCGAACATCGCCATGAATACATGGCCAATAAAAGCGGATCATGAGACAGTCCAGTGTCTTAACCTGCCCTGCCATGGGATTATGGTGAGCCGCCTTGAATAACAATTCCTGACTGCTCCTCTGAACCAACAATTGAGTCACAATATTGGGCTTAATTGGCTGACCATTGATTACGCTCACTTGGTCGAAGGTGTGCCTAAGGTTCTCATCGCACGACTGCTTCAAGGGAAAATACTCACAGGGAATCCCTTCCAAGAGGGGAGGAGCAATGTCTTCCTGACGTGGAGATGACACAGACGACCCCAGCACCATCTCCCCAGCCAATGTTGCGCACATTCCACAGAGTTTTTCACTACTGCAGAACCCAAAACATTTCTCTTGCTACCGCTCAAAACCCCGACCAATTTGTCACCAAGATTAGTGGATGGGTGAGACGTGAGGACTAATGCCTGCCCCTGGATATGCTGCTGGCTGGACCGCCTCATCAAGCGAAGCCAGACGGTGGCACTGGACCCACTCTGCCATCCTTTCTGGAAGTCAGGCAGCGAACTACTCCAGCACCACAAGGTCGAGGAGAGGCAACAGGTGGGCCAGCAGGTGCAGGGATGATGATGTTTGTTCCAATTGCAATTAGAAAACAAGCCAGCATAGTTGATTGATTCTTTATCACCTAGCTAATTGTAAGTTTATAAATATGGAGTGGTGCCATTTTTTTTTTTCTGTTTCAGTGGTAATGGGCAGATAAACAGGCTCATTAAAGTAACAGAACTATTGATCACTCATTCTCACCCAATCAATAATCAATTTAAAATACTAAAAATACACTATAACTAAACTACACGTGGTGCTTGAAAGTTTGTGAATTTTCTATACAGTACATCCAGAAAGTATTCACAGCGCTTCACTTTTTACACATTTTGTTATGTTACAGCCTTATTCCAAAATGGATTAAATTCATTATTCGCCACAAAATTCTACAAACAATACCTCATAATGACAACATGAAAGAAGTTTGTTTTAAATTTTTACAAATTTATTAAAAATAAAAAACCAAAAAAGCACATGTACATAAGTATTCACAGCCTTTGCTCAATAATTTGTTGAAGCATCTTTGGCACCAATTACAGCCTCCAGTCTTTTTGAGTATGATGCTACAAACTTGGCACACCTATTTTTGGGCAGTTTCTCCCATTCTTCTTTGCAGGACCTCTCAAGCTCCATCAGGTTGGATGGGGAGCATCGGTGCACAGCCATTTTCAGATCTCTCCAGAGATGTTCAATCGGGTTCAAGTCTGGGCTCTGGCTGGGCCACTCAAGGACATTCACAGAGTTGTCCTGTAGCCACTCCTTTGTTATCTTGGCTGTGTGCTTAGGGTCATTGTCCTGTTGGATGATGAACCTTCACCCCAGTCTGAGGTCCAGAGCGCTCTGGAGCAGGTTTTCATCAAGGATGTCTCTGTACATTGGTGCATTCATCTTTCCTTTGATCCTGACTAGTCTCCCAGTTCCTGCCGCTGAAAAACATCCCCACAGCATGATGCTGTCACCATCATGCTTCACTGTAGGGATGGTATTGGCCAGGTGATGACTGGTGCCTGGTTTCCTCCAGACATGATGCTTGCCATTCAGGCCAAAGAGTTCAATCTTTGTCTTGGTCTTGGTCTGAGAGTCCTTCAGGTGCCTTTTGGCAAACTCCAGGTGGGTTGTCATGTGCCTTTTACTGAGGAGTGGCTTCCGGCTGGCCACTCTACCATACAGGCCTGATTGGTGGAGTGTTGCAGAGATGGTTGCTCTTCTGGAAGGTTCTCCTCTCTCCACAGAGGCACGCTGGAGCTCTGTCAGAGTGACCATCGGGTTTTTGGTCGCCTCCCTGACTAAGGCCCTTCTCCCCCGATCGCTCAGTTTGGCCGGGCGGCCAGCTCTAGGAAGAGTCCTGCTCGTTCTAAACTTCTTCCATTTATGGATGATGGAGGCCACTGTGCTCATTGGGACCCTCAATGCTGCAGAAATGTTTCTGTACCCTTCCCCAGATCTGTGCTTCGATACAATCCTGTCTCGGAGTTCTGCAGACAATTTCTTGGACTTCATGGCTTGGTTTGTGCTCTGACATGCGTTGTTAACTGTGGGATCTTATATAGACAGGTGTGTGCCTTTCCAAATCATGTCCAATCAACTGAATTTACCACAGGTGGACTACAATCAAGTTGTAGAAACATCTCAAGGATGATCAGTGGAAACAGGAAGCACCTGAGCTCAATTTTGAGTGTCATGGCAAAGGCTGTGAATACTTATGTACATGTGCTTTTTTGTTTTTTATTTTAAATAAATTTGCAAAGATTTCAAACAAACTTCTTTCACGTTGTCATTATGGGGTATTGTTTGTAGAATTTTGAGGAAAATAATGAATTTAATCCATTTTGGAATAAAGCTGTAAGATAACAAAATGTGGAAAAGGTGAAGCGCTGTGAATATTTTCCGGATGCACTATATTTCTGCATAAAACATCCTAAAAGTAAACAAAGAGAACCCAATTAAACAAATAAGACAAAAACCTTATACTTAGTAATTTATTTATTGAGGAAAATTATCCAATATTACATATGTCAGTGGCAAAAGTATGTGAACCTCTTAAGATTAGCAGTTTAATTTGAAGGTGAAATTAGTCGGGTGTTTTCAATCGATGGGATGACAATCAGGTGTGAGTGAGCGGCCTGTGTTCAAGTTCAAGTGGGTTTTTATTGTCATTCCTCTGTATAGCATGTATACAACCCCAATTCCAAAAAAGTTGCAACAGTATGGAAAATGCCAAAAAACAAACAAAAGGAGTCATTTGAAAATTCAGTTCACCCTGTACTATATTGAAAACACATTAACACATTATTTGATTTACTTTGTGAATTTAATTTATTTTTTAAAATATACACTCATTTCAAATTTGATGACTGCAGCACACTCCAAAAAACTTGGGACAGTTGACTATTTACCACTGTGTAACATCACCTTTTTAAAAAAAAAAAACAACAAAAAAAAAAAAAAACACAAGTGTTTGGGCACTGAAAACACCAGTTGGTTAAGTTTAACAAGTGGAATTTCCCCCCATTCATCCACTATGCATTTCTTCAGCTCCACAACTGTACGGGGCCTTTGTTACCTTATTTTGTGCTTCAAAATGTGCCACATGTTCTCAATTGGGGACAGGTCGGGACTGCGGGTAGGCCATGCTAGCACTCGCACACTCTGCTTATGCAACCATGCGCTTTTAATCTGGGCAGAATGTGGTTTGGCATTGTTCTGCTCTGGATGGCAGCATATGTTCTTCCAAAATGTGTATATATATCTTTCTGCATTACCCACCTCAGCGATCTCAGAACAGCTCTTAGGTGGTGCGTGTGCCACTGCCAATCATTACTGTCGATAATAATGTCATCTAAATAGGCAGTGGCATGCGCAGTGTGGGGATGGAGGATTCTGTCCATGAGCCGCTGGAACGTCGTGAGGGCCCTGAACATCCCAAAAGGAAGGGTCATGAATTGGTGTAACCAAACAGAGTGGAAAGATCGTTTTTTCACGAGATATTGGAGTCAATGGGGTTCTACCAATATCCCTTTGTCAAATCCAGTGTCAAATAAAAGCGAGCCGCACCTAACCAGTCGAGAGGCATTTGGTATGCATCGAATTTAGACACTGCATTGACTTTTCTAAAGTCCACACAAAACCAGACCATCCCATCAGTCTTGTGAACCAAAAGTCGCTCTGGATAAGGGCATCTGCCAAATGCCAAAAATGTAAAACCCCATGTCAAGCATAGCCTTGAGTCATGTTGAACTAAATGTGTTCGGGCAGCTTATAGGGGCGGCTGCGTACCACCACGCCTGGGGTTGTCTCAATGTGGTGTTCTATGAGATTAGTGCGACCGGGGAGAGACGAGAACACATTGGAAAATTCCCTGAGCAATTTAGCAATGTCCATGATTTGGGATAGAGAGAGGGTGGTCTCCAAAGGGGACTGGGGTGGATTGACCTGCCATTTTTTGGTTCACCTCTGGTCCTAGCTCTTCCCTTTCGGGAACGACCATTGCCAAAGCCATGGGAACTGCCCCTATTCGCCACAAAATTCTACAAACAATACCTCATAATGACAACATGAAAGAAGTTTGTTTTAAATTTTTGCAAATTTATTAAAAATAAAAAACCAAAAAAGCACATGTACATAAGTATTCACAGCCTTTGCTCAATAATTTGTTGAAGCATCTTTGGCACCAATTACAGCCTCCAGTCTTTTTGAGTATGATGCTACAAACTTGGCACACCTATTTTTGGGCAGTTTCTCCCATTCTTCTTTGCAGGACCTCTCAAGCTCCATCAGGTTGGATGGGGAGCATCGGTGCACAGCCATTTTCAGATCTCTCCAGAGATGTTCAATCGGGTTCAAGTCTGGGCTCTGGCTGGGCCACTCAAGGACATTCACAGAGTTGTCCTGTAGCCACTCCTTTGTTATCTTGGCTGTGTGCTTAGGGTCATTGTCCTGTTGGATGATGAACCTTCACCCGTGTTCACATTTATGTTCTTCCAAAATGTGTATATATATCTTTCTGCATTAATGGTGCCCTCACAGATGTGCAAGTTACCCATGCCATGGTCACTGACACACCCCCATACCATGACCGACACTGGCTTTTGAACATGACACTGACAACAGCGTGGATGGTCCTTTTCCTCTTTGGCTTGGAAAATACAACAGCTGTTTTGTCCAAAAACTAATTGAAATGTTGACTTGTCGGACCACAAAACACGATTCCACTGTGCTACTGTCCATCTCCAATGAGACTGAGCCCAGAGAAGTCGGCAGTGCTTCTGGACAGTGTATGACTTATGCTTTGCATACTAAAGCCTTAACTTGCATCTGTGGATGCAGCGGTGAATGGTGTTGACTGACAAAGGTTTACCAAAGTATTCCTGAGCCCATGCCAGGATATCCGTTACAGACTCATGACGATTTTTAAGACAGTGATGTCTGAGGGATCGGAGGTCACGCGCACACAGAAGTGGTTTTCCTCCTTACCTTTTTATGCACCTAAATTTGACCAGATTTCTTGAATCTTTTAATTATATTGTGCACTGTAGAAGGTGAAATGCCCCAAGTCCTACCGATTTGTCTTTGGGGAATGTTGTTCTCAAAGTGTTGGATTATACTCTGACGCATCTGTTGGCAGATTGGCAAGCCTTGACCCATCCTTGCTCTTGAAGGATGCTCTTCTAGGCCTTTTTTGGAGGCTCCTTATATACTATGATTAGACGATTTCCTCATCTGTTTCACATCACGTTCTTATTTCACCTTGTCACATGACTATAGTCCTTACTATTAGTCCTAAATTGCCCCTGTTCCAAATTTTTGTGGAACGTGATGCATGCATCAATTTCAAAATAAACATTTATCTTCAAAAAAACTATGCAGTTGATTAGGTAAAACATCAAATACCTTGTCTTTATACATTTTTTTGCTTAAATACAAGTCAAAGTACATTTACAAATTACTCCTCTTTGTTCTTATTAGCATTTTCCAGCTTTTTCGGATTTGTGGTTGTACATTGCAATGAAATGGCATTTTTTTCAGGACCATGGTTGTTGAAAGAGTTGTCGATGGTGGTTAGAGTGTCTGATCTTCATACAGCAAGACAGCGACCTTAAGCACACATAAGGCATTCTACCAAAGAATGATTAAAGAAGGATAGAGTTAATGTTTTGGAATGGCCAAGTCAAAGTCCTGACCTTGATCCAATAGAAATGTTGTGGAAAGACTTGAACCAAGCTGTTCATGTGAGGAAACCCACCTACATCCCAGAGTTGAAGCTGTTCTGTTCTGAGGAATGGGCTAAAATTCCTCCAAGCCAATGTGCAGGACTCAACAGTTACTGAAAAAGTTTCATTGCAGTTATTGCTGCACAAGGGGGTCACATCAGATACTAAAAGCAAAGGGTCACATACTTTTGCCACTCACAGATATGTAATATTATATCATTTTTCTCAATAAATAAATGAACAAGTATAATATTTTTGTCTTGTTTGTTTAATTGGGTTGTCTTTATCCACTTTCAGGACTTGTGAAAATCGAATGATGTTTTAGGTCATATTTATAAGCTCCCTAGCTTCCTGCCAATTATAATACACTTAAATTATGGAATTATACCTTTTTCTTTCTGAACAGGTAACTAAATACTTCTATAATTTTACAATATACTATTGGACTCTTTCACTCTCTTATTCCTATTCGCTTTGGATAAACGCTCACTTACTCCCTATTGGCTGCCAGCTCATACCAGTCAGTGTTTTCAGAATTTTTTGTGCGTGAAGTTGGGGTGTGATAATGTTTGATGCATCTAAACAGGCATATGACATATGTGCAGATTTACCACCAATTCTGACCACTGACACAGCTCTGACTGTGAATTACTATTACAGGATTGTCAGAATGACACAGTCTCAATCATGTTTATTTTAAATCAAATCCTACACACTGTACCTGTAATATATGTAATATAATACCCAAATGTAATATTTAACACTAAAGGAAGCCTGTCTGGTACATAAGTGTGATACAAAAAAAAAACCTGGTCACTCTGCAAACTCATGGCACTGGTTATAAATGAAGTACAAATGTTTTGTTTTTGTGTGTGCATTCAAGGTGGTGACCCACCTGCGTGTGATTGAGGAGAGGATGAATCAGAGTCTGTCTCTGCTCTATAAGGTGCCCTATGTGGCAGATGAGATCCAGGACGAAATTGGTGAGTGCATGAATAAGTGTGTATGTGTGTAAGATGAACAAATGATGAATAGGAGAATGATTGATTGAGATATATATATATATATATATATACACACACACACACAGTGCACTCAGAAAAGTGAGTACACCCTCACATTTTGGTAAATATTTGATTATATCTTTTCATGTGGCAACACTGAACAAATGACACTTTGTTACAATGTAAAGTAGTGAGTGTACAGCTTGTATAACAGTGTGAATTTGCTGTCCCCTCAAAACAACTCAACACAGCCATTAATGTCTAAACCACTGGCAACAAAAATGAGTACACCCCTAAGTGAAAATGTCCAAATTGGGCCAAAAGTGTCAATATTTTGTGTGGCCACCATTATTTTCCAGCACTGCCTTAACCCTCTTGGGCATGGAGTTCACCAGAGCTTCACAGGTGCCCACTGGAGTCCTGTTCCACTCCTCCATGACGACATCACGGAGCTGGTGGATGTTAGAGACCTTGTGCTCCTCCACCTTCCGTTTGAGGATGCCCCACAGATGCTCAATAGGGTTTAGTCCATCACCTTCACCCTCAGCTTCTTTAGCAAGGCAGTGGTCATCTTGGAGGTGTGTTTGGGGTCGTTATCATGCTGGAATACTGCCCTGCGGCCCAGTCTCCGAAGGGAGGGGATCATGCTCTGCTTCAGTATGTCACAGTACATGTTGGCATTCATGGTTCCCTCAATGAACAAATGAACTGTAGCTCCCCAGTGCCGGCAGCACTCATGCAGCCACAGACCATGACACTCCCACCACCATGCTAGACTGTAGGCAAGACACACTTGTCTTTGTACTCCTCACCTGGTTGCCGCCACAAACGCTTGACACCATCTGAACCAATTAAGTTTATCTTGGTCTCATCAGACCACAGGACATGGTTCCAGTAATCCATGTTCTTAGTCTGCTTGTCTTCAGCAAACTGTTTGTGGCTTTCTTGTGCATCATCTTTAGAAGAGGCTTCCTTCTGGGAGGACAGCCATGCAGACCAATTTGATGCTGTGTGCAGCGTATGGTCTGAGCACTGACAGGCTGACCCTCCACCCCTTCATCCTCTGCAGCAATGCTGGCAGCACTCATACGTCTATTTCCCAAAGACAACCTCTGGATATGACGCTGAGCATGTGCACTCAACTTCTTTGGTCGACCATGGCGAGGCGTGTTCTGAGTGGAACCTGTCCTGTTTTTCACAATGTAATGTGATAAAATAAGTACACCCAATGAATATTGTAGGCTTTTTTGACATATTTGGATAAGCAAACATTTGATTATCTTTGAACCCATGCCTATTAATAAGGCTGGTATACTTGAACAAATCCACATGAAAAATTAGATTTTTCATTCATTTATTCAACAGAAATATCAGTAGATGTGATATTCTTCTGTGGAAAAAGTAAGTACACCCTTGGTCTCAGAAGCTAGTATTACCCCCTTTAGCCAAAATAATTTTTTGTAGGCGTTTTGCATAATTGTCCACCAGCCTTGCTGGAATTTCTGACCACTCTTTCATGCAATATTCTTTCAGTTGCAAGATGGTTCAGGGTTTTCTTGCATGTACTGTCCATTTCAAATCCCCACACAACATTTAAATGGGATTCAAATCCAGGCTTTGACTTGGCCATTCCATAACCCTCCATTTCTTCTTTTTGAGCCACTCCTTTGTGGATTTGATAGTGTGCTTAGGATCATTATCCTGTTGAACGGTCCACTGACACCAGCAATTGTAAGACTTACTAGCAGATCCTGTGATTTAAATTTTGGGGTTCTTGGAGACTTTGTTTTGCATCAGTTGGTATGCTCTTGGGATGAATTTGCTAGGATGGCCAGTTCTGGACAAATTGGCAGTTGTTTGAAATCTGCACCACTTGTAGATGATTTTCCTTACAGTGGAATGATGTATTTCAAATAATTTAGAGATTTTAAAAAATCCCTTGCCAGCCTCATAGGCATCCACAGCATTTTTATGTGAAGGCCTTACAGATCTCTTTAGATCTTGACATGATGACAGCACACACCTCAATATCAAAGGGAACACCAGACACTAGATATGAGAGGGGTATAAATAAGGCCAGTTTCACCTGCAGTAGCTAAGCAAGTTCTAATCGCTGGCACCCAATCTTGAACACCTGATTCTAATTTTCTGGGCTTGATAAATGTAGGGGTGTACTTACTTTTTCCATGTGACCAATCTGTTTTTTTTTCCATCAGGCTGGAAAAGATTACAAAACCATCTCTATAGAGTTTGGATTTCATCAATCCCCAGTCAGACAGATAACGTACAAATGAATGAAATTCAAGACCATTTTTCCCTCCCCAGGAGTGGTCGGCCAACAAAGATCACTCCAAGAGCAAGACGTGTAATAATCCACGTGGTCACAAAGGAGCCAGTGTAACTTCTAAGCAACTAAAGGCCTCTCACACAGGGGCAAATGTTAATGAGTCCACCATCAGGAGAACACTGAACAACAGTGGTGTGCATGACAGGGTTGTAAGGAGGACGCCACTGTTCTCCAAAAAGAACACTGCTGTCCTTCTGCAATTTGCTAACGGTAACGTGCACAAGTCAGAAGGCTATTAAAAAAATGTTTTGTTGACAGATGAGACCAGAATAAAATTTAAGGTTTAAATGAGAAGTGTTATGTTTAGGGAAAAGAAAACACTGCATTCCAGCATAAGAACTTTATCCTATCTGTGAAACATGGTGGTGGTAGTATCGTGGTTTGGGCCTGTTTTGTTGCATCTGGGCCAGGATGGCTTGCCATCATTGATGGAACAATGAATTCTGAATTATACCAGCGAATTCTAAAGGAAGATGTCAGGATATCTGTCCATGAACTGAATCTCAAGAGACAGTGGGTCATACGGCAAGACAACGACCCTAATCCAATAGAAATGTTGTGGAAAAACCTGAAGCAAGCTGCTCATGTGAGCAAACCCACCAACATCCCAGAGTTGAAGCTGTTCTGTACTGAGGAATGGGCTTAAATATTAAAGCCTTAATATTTTCAATCATTGATTTAATTTGTTTGAAAATTACACTATACAATTTGATTGAATTTTATGTTTAAATTGAAATGTGTGGAAATATTTATTTATTAATTTATTTATTTATTTATTTATTTTGTGCAAGAAAACAAATATAAGTGACTTGACTATAATTGTTTCAACTTTGATTTTTTTTTTTTTTTTTTAAAGGATAGGCGTACTTACTACCCTATTTTGGGTATCGGGAGGGGTTCAGAGCAATATCAAAGGAGCTGACTACGTCCACTAAGTCATCTGGGAATTGGTCATGCAGAGCATCAATTAGATACTGAATGTAGCGTTCATGGACATCTTTGAAAGACTTAAAGGACCCTTCACACACATGTCACGGTCACATTCTTGTATTTGTTGTCTTGAAAGTCCATCTCACACTGTGCTTCCTCTGGACCAGACGCATCTCTTAACTGCTGCAGTGCTCAATAGATGCTTGAACCATTGGTCAGATGCTAGCCAGATTGATGTCTTCTTTCTGCAAAACCAAACTAAGTTTGTTCATCACTGATAGTACATCAGCAAGCGTGTGTGTGAGGGAAGTAAAGGAGTACCGCTTAATTTGACTTGGAATACCTTAGGTCAGTGTATTGCCAACCACAGCTTCTTCATACAACTCCATCACAATAGCAGGCCAGTTCTGCTTTATACTTTCAACTGCTTTGTGCAGTGACAATCAGTGGATATCGCATGACCATTTTAGGCTTATCATATCATATCATCCACAACTATTGTTGCTGTCACTTCACGGAGGCGATTGGTTCTGCTAGCCCAGTATTGGTAAAACGAGTAGACCGTCTTAACTGTTCATTTGTAGTTAGCTACTTGGTTTACCTGAGCAGCTCTGTGGGCAATCTCTTCAGAAGAACTCCAGTTCTAGTACTTTTCCCTGTCAACATACTGGACCCATCTGAGCCCAGGCCAGTGACTTTGTATAGTGGAACACCCTGTTGCGCAGCACGTCCACCACCGTATCGAATTAACACTGTGCGGTTCCAGATTGAAAAGTATAATTCCCAAGGAAACATGTCTCAGCCCTTCCATTCTCTAGAAGCTTGACAAACATGATTATCTTCTTGTCTACTGTAATGTTTACAGTTTTGTCATGACAATTCCAATAAAGTTGCTCCACTTAATTTTTGCATCTAGCTGTGTCATGATATCATGCTCCAGTGATATTTCCATGTCATCGAGTCACTGTGCAGGTATATGTGGTCATGTGTTAGGAAATCAGGAGCCTACACTGCCCTCAGTAAGTCGATCATTCCTCCGGTTCGATGACCCGATATTTCACTTTTTGCCATATGAAACACCATACGAGCACAATGTCCCATTGACCTTGTCCTTTATCTTGTCAACATGGCTTGCCATAGCGGTTTGGTGCTGGGTCAACTTCACAGCAACTCTGTAGTCTTGGCATTGAGTGTGCTCTGCAAGAGTCGACATTTTCATATTGGTCAGTCCTTTAGTGAAACTGTTCTTTCATCCCGACTTACACACTGTGAGCATTTCTGCTTCTTTGCAGGTGAAGTAATGCTATCAGATGGCTTAGGGACTACTTCGTGCTCCTCATCCTGCCATTTACCAACTGGCCGGTTAGGATTTTGAAAATTTGTTTTCGAATGTTTGCTTAGACATATTTGGTTGCTGCACTTTTGCATGCTAAGTTGTCTTGTAATGTTTTAGCTTTGTACTATGCATGCACACACATGCAAACTATGTAAGCATCAAGGATGTAATAGCGAATAGACGTTACAGGAGAAACAAGTGGAAAAAAAATTGCACAGACAGAGACCTTGTTTAGGTGTGCAAATGTGAACGTAATTTGTCTAACGTAAGTCTGCTTCATGTTAATATTATTACTCGACATTGTGTCTATCAATTTTATATTTTATTGGACATTGGGGATTTTTAATGATCAAAAACGTTATTTACTGGCTAAAGGAAACTCTGATTGCGCGGCAGTTCTGTGGGTGGAACTGTCCTGTCTGTCTCTTTATTCCTGATTTCTGCACCAACACTCCACATTCTGGTTCTCTTTTTTGCTTTTGTTTGCTGTGCTTTACTTTTTTTTGTTTGCTCTTTCTTTTTTTATGCATGCTCTCTCTCCCTCTCTCTTTCTCTCAGATGATCTTCAGGAGCAGAAGGCAGACATCGATCAGTTCCTGTCCTCAGAGTCACACCCTGATGTCACTGTCTCTTCTGAGGAAAGTGTGGAGGTCCCGTCTTTCGAGGGCAAACCCTTCCGCCCCTTCCAAGTCAACTCCCTGGGCTCACAGCCTGAACCTGAGGGTAAGTTCCTGTCAGTACCTGGGGAATTTTTTTTGAGCACATCAGGACATTCAATTCTACATACTGCTCTTCTTTTCATAATTTTTCAAGAAGGCATCATTAATACTAGTTAGCCATGAATCCCATTTATTTGGACATGTGGGCCATATTGACTCATATTCTGATCAAGAGGTTAAACAACAAATATTTACCCTATAAGCAGGGCCACTGCTAATCCTGGTCTTATGTGCTGAGCTATGGAGATTTGGGAGGATAATTCAATAAGCTGTACTGATTCTTGAGCATTGTCTCCTAAGAGCTTGCCTTTGACAATCTGCTGCTTCTTTCTGCACTTTCAAAGCTTACAAAACTTTCTCAAAGCTTCCATGGCAGGGTCTTTTTTCCATTGTTGATAAATTGGCTCACTTGGTTTTCTCTTTCTTTTCTTCCCTTCGAATTCCAATCTTTGTTTTTCTTTTTTTCTCTGCTTGCCCACAATACCTAGGCGATCTCTCTGAGCCCCCACATGCCTTCAAGAAAGGTGGGTCTTTGTAGCTTTTTGTCTTTTCAATCCCTCTTTTCCTTTCTGCCTTCTTAACAATTGTTTTTCCTTGTTGCAGTATTTTTTCACTTTTCATTTTCCCAATTTTTTCTCCATTTGCTGCTTTCAGTATTGTTTCCTTCTTTTATAACTTGTTTTCTTTTAGATATGTCTGTTTACCTGGCTATTTGTCCATTACTTTTGTGTCTAATTCAGCCTCCCTTTCCATGTCAGCTTAGGAAAGCTGCTTGATTTAAAATAAAATAAATTAAAAAAAAAAAAAAGAAAGAAAAGAAAATCACGTGGTTTGTTATGATAATTAGTATTTTAGATTTGAAAGTGAGGATATCATGAATCAGCAAGCATTTTGGGGAGAAAAATCACCAGTTGTTTCTGTTATTCTCAGATTCATAGACCCATCCCTATTTCAAATGCCTCTTAAGGTCCATTTGTATAAGAGCCTTAGTTCATTGTTCTGTCTTTCTTGGTGATTGTTAAATCAAAGTGCTCCTGTTGCAAGATATTTGAATTACTACAGTGTATATATAAAGACTCCAAAAGTCTTTTTGTGATGAAAAAAATTAAACCAAGATAAATCGTGTCAGAACCTTTTCCACCCTCAATGTGAAATTACAGCGTATATAAATTAAGTGAAAAACAATCAGAAATGTTTTTAGGGGAAAATAGGAAACATTTTAAAAATGTCAATAACCTTGTTACACGAGTATGCACACCCTTTTATAATTGGGGATGTGGCTCTGTTCAGAATGGACACATTCAATCTCATGTACAAAAGTAATTATCATACAGCTATTATCAATGAAATTATTCTGAGTAACCCCAAATAAAAACCAGCTGTTTCTTTAGGATTTTCTTGACATCTTGGTTTCATCTGACTGCTAAAGCCATGGTCTGCAAAAAGCTAACACATCCTGTACAGGGTCTCTCTTTTGAAAGGAATTGATCTGGAGAGGTGTACAAAACATTTCCAAAACAGTATATATACACCATGGAACACCATGAAGTCCATCAACACTGCTGGCTCAAATTTAGCCTATTACCCAAAAACACTTAAAATTCAACATAGAAGCAAATACTCACATCTACCTCTGAACCCAGTTGGAGATAGAAAAAAAGACACCAGCCGTGAGTGAGAAGAAGCAAGGGTCCAGATTTATTGGTTCCGTTCCACCACACAAGATCCACACCGATGAGAATTCTCAGAAGTGATCTGACACCCGGAGCTCAAGCTCCAGTACTTATACTGTATTTACACAGTAGATAACCAATATATTTCAGAAAGACTATGATATCAATACCAATAGGGTTAAAAAAGAGCTCATCTACATTACCATTATGTTTTGAAAAAGGCCTTTCCAATTTACCATTATGTTTGAAAAAGGCCTTTCCAATTTACCATTAGGTTCTGAAAAAGGGCTTTCCAAGTTACCATTATGTTTTGAAAAAGGGCTTACCAAGTTACCATTATGTTTTGAAAAAGGGCTTTCCAAGTTACCATTAGGTTCAAAAGTGGAGAGACAAAACAATTTAGAGTGACCTTGGTCTCACTGTTATCTCGCAGCTTGGGGGGCAGCTTGACTCAGCTACCCTTATAAATGGCTCCTCATGTTTTTCTCTTAAAATTAAGGCCTTCCTTGCGAGACAAGAATCTTCACCATCTGAATTATGAGTAAGTTACATTTTTCTGCATTTCTAGTTTATAATTTATTTTCATATTTGCTCTATATCTCTATTTTATATATAGTTATACTGCTTGCAAAATGGTTTACTGTACTTCCTACTTCATAATATCATTATATTACCCTTCTACTATCTTACATATCCTACTACTCTTTATTTTTATAAAGAGTATATATAAAGAGTATATATTATATTATTATAAGATATTACCCTCATAATATCTTAATACTCCTTTTTATTATTCTTATAAAGTTATAATGTTATGTGTGTGTGAGAGAGAGAGAGACAGAGAGAGTGTGTGTTATATTTCTACATGCCCGCCCTTGACTGTACGAGAGTGTGTGTGTGTGTTTGCACTCCTCAGCTCTTATACTTCTTTTTGACTAATAAACCATAGTGTGTTACTCTTAAAGTGTGAATCCAATTCGTCAATATCCGCCTAATACCGCTTCTGTGTGTCTAGGTGCCCGTCGTCATTTTTCCTTCTCTCCTTTACTGGAGGGGCTGGATTTGAATCTGACCATTCTTCCCTCTTCTCACCTGTCAGTCCGCCCTACTCTCAGTGGTCTCCTTATTTCACCTTTGCTGACTATCCCATGTCCCCAGGACACACCTCATTTTCTTCCCCCTACCGCTCTCCTCAAGATTACGCACCCACCAGTCCTGTGAATTATCAATAAAATTACATATTACTCATACTAGGTCTCCCTCATGTTTATTTCATGTCATTTTTATCCACAACACCACCAAGTGGAGAAAAGAATAGGACATCTCTCCAAAATTTACAAAAGGACAAGACAAAAACTTACCAATAAGGCTGCAAAGAGACCAACAGCAACATTAAATGAGCTGCTGGAATATCTGACAAGTTTTGATTATTCTCTGCATGTGACAACAATCTCTCGTATTGTTCACATGTCAGGCCTATGAGGAAGGGTGGATTGACAGAAGCCCTTTCTCACAAAAACCGTCCAAGCTCAATCAAATCACCCCAAACCGTGTGGCAAAATGTGTTATGGTCTGATGAGACCAATTCCAAAAAGTATGGTTGGTGTAAAAAAAAAAAAAAAAAGCACATCACCAAAAATGGGTCAAAATCAAAATGTGCTTTGTAGTGAACAGCAATTGAGATACCATTTCAGGGCCCAGTTTATAACAGGACCCCTCTATAACTACCAGGGTAGAGAAAGGTTTGCTACATTGTGATTGGATCTTAGTGAATGAACATAAACAAATGCATGGTATCATCAGATAAGCTGTTAAGATAATTGCAGACACCTCATAGAGGACAGGAACGGAGACCTCCTTTACCCAAATCCACATAAGAAGGACTTCTCTTTGGACCACAGGTTGACCCTAACCACCAAATTCGTTCCTAAGGTTTAGGCCAGCACTGCCATAAAAAATTCTTAGGACCTCTGGATGCAGCAGCAGTGGCTAAAACAAAGACCCATCCAAATCCATTCATACATAAGTTGTGAATCCTTAAAGTTGACATAAACCGTAACACATCCACTTCACGGTAATGTAAAGAACAGTTTCTGTTAATGAAAAATGATTGTTGACAGAACAGTTTATATGAGCTGACCTATTAACACATAAATTAATGCATGGGTGATACTAAATAGTTTTAGATCTTCAAACGAAATACAACAAAGGCAACCTGAGTAAACACACGATATAGTCGTTATTTCGTACATTTCCTATTGAATCAAAAAATTATCTAACACCTGTCACCAATGTGAAAAACTGTGAATTGCCTCCTTAAACTAAAAATCTGGTTGTGCCACCTTAAGCAGCAATAACTGCAACCAAACGCTTAACTGGAGGTCAGTCTTTCACTTACTTCTAGGACTAGGACTTACTCATATGCTTTGGATAGAGAACATAATTCATGTTTCCCTCAATTATTGCAAGTTGCCCAGGCCCTGAAGCAGCAACGCATTCCCACACCATCACACTTCCACCACCATGCTTGACTGTAGGTATGATGTTCTTTATGGAATTTGTGTGTATGGTTAACACCAGATGTAATGGGCCCCCTGTCTTCCAAACAGTTACACTTTTGACTGACTCATCAGTCCACAGAACATTCTCCCAAAAGGTTTGAGAATCATCCTTGTGTGTTTTGGCAAAATTCAGATAAGCCTTAATGTTGTTCTAGGTTAGCAGTGGTTTTCATCTCGCCACTCTTCCTTGGATGACATTTTTGCCCAATGTTTTTCTGATAGTGGAGTCATGAACAGGGACCTTTATTGATTTAAGAGAGGCCTGTTGGTCCTTTGCTGCTGTTCTTGGTTCTTTTGGGACTTCCTGGATGAGTAGTTGCTATGCCTTTGAGGAATTGTGGAAGGTCAGCCACTTCTGGGAAGGTTCACTACTGTGCCGAGTTTTTCCATTTGGAGATAATGACTTTCACTGTGGTTCCCAGAGCCTTTGAAATAACACTGTAACCCAGACTGATGTGTTTCAATCACCTTCTTCCTCATCATTTCTGGAATTTCTTTCAATTTTGGCATAGTCTGTTACTGGTTAAGACTTTTTAACCAACTTGCTGTTGAAAAAGTTCTATTTAAGTGTTGATTTGATTGAAGAGGGTTTGTAGTAATCAGTCCTGGTTGCGTCTAATCCAGCTGAACCCCATAAGGAATGCGGTTTCATAGATTTGGGGAATTAGTAACTACGGGGGCAAATACATTTTCACACAGGCCTAGTTGGTATTGGATAACTTTTTTGCTTCAATAAATAACATCATTTAAAAACTGCATTTTGTGTTTACTCAGGTTGCCTTTGTTTTATCTTAGATTTTGTTTTCATTTCTGAAACAAATTAGTATGAAATATACACAAAAATAGAAGAAATCAGTGTGGGGGCAAATACTTTTCAAAGCACTGCACATACAGCAACAGCAGTTAATGGGCTAGCTTGGATCTATCAGCCTCAAAGATATACAGAGCCTTAGGTAAAATGCCTACACAGCAACACATCTCTGAAATTACAGTGCAGCAGCCAGGAGGTTTTGCCCTTTAACCTGGTACTCAGTACACAGTCGCACTGATGTGCACAATAAAATTATTTTCATGCTCATAATTCTACTGTAATATTGATGTAATGGATGAATTTAATTGAATCACCAGAGTCAACAATACTTGGGCTGCATCCCAATCTGAATACTGCTGTACTAAATTGTCAGTTATACCATCAGTGCCATTAATATTTAGTTAATGGTGTCTGAACTCTTCCGACCCTCACTGTGAAATTACAATGTATATATAAATTGAATTTATATAGTGTATTTTATATAGTTATATAGTGAAAATATAAAGTGAAAAACGATCAGAAACATATTAGGGAAAAATAGGAAAAAGAAAAAACTTATTAAACTAGTTGCATAAGTGTGCATACCCCAAAACTAATACTTTATTGAAGAACCTTTTGATTTTATTACATCACTCATCACGCTTTATTACAGTTGCACTACAGAACTTAGACAGATACATAAATAAAATGGAATAAAATAAATACATATATATAAACAAATGAAATAGTAGTAATAATAATAACAGACGTAGTAGCTGTAGATGAAATATCCAAAATTTCCTTGACTGTAGATATCCAATTTTTCCACATAGACAAAGTTACAGGTTTAGCGTGATTAGTCCGCGCAGATGACTGGTCTAGATATAGTATCTCCAATAAAGAATGTAGCCAATGCTTAGTAGAAAGGTCATGAGGAGGTTTCCAACGTTGAACTAGTATCTTCTTTGCAATGGTCATGGCAGCTAGCCAAAATTTCTGTAACTTCTCACTTGGAGGAAATTGAGAATTATCATTCAACAATAAAATAACAGGATCTTTGGGAAAATGAATCCTTGTAGCCTAGTACAAAACGTCAAGTACCACATCCCAGAATTTTTGCACATCTGGACAGTCCCAAAGCACATGTATCAAAGTGTCCAGGCATCCAGGTCAACAAAAATTACAATATGGGTGGGGTGATAGACCCATAGCATATCATATGCGTGTGGTTATATATGATCTGTGAATAACTTTGAAATGAATGAGTTGGTGGTTAGGGTTCGTGGATGCATCAAATGTATTATCCCACACTGTATCCCATTTGATGATTCTGTTAGATCAAATAACCAAGCTCTAGCTTTAGGGAAATTATCTGTATTAAGATTTAAGAAGCAAATATAAAAATAAGAAACAAGTCCTGTTCTGGGTGCATTACAAATCCAATTTGCTACAGGGTGAGTTTGAAGACTTGTACCCCAAGGTACCTTATGGGCCTTTAACGCAGCACATAGTTTAAAATATAAAAATAAAGTGTTATGCGAAATATTAAATCTTTCAATTAAGTCTCGAAAATCCAGAATTGATTCCTCTCCTTTTATGTCATTTAATGTTAGAATGCCTTTTATAGCCAAGGAAGGCTGCACAAAAGGTTGTCCGCCAGAAAGTAAATTCAAATTGTGCCAAATAGGAGTATGAATGTGCCATATAGTTTTAGATGAAAAACAGACTTCTGTCTTTTTAAATATTTGGAGAGTGTATGAAAGTATAGGAACATACATATAATGAGCACTTCCTGTGTGAAAAGCTTGAAAATAAAAAAAAATCCTGCAAACAAATTGGTGAAATGTGCTCTTTTTCTATTTGTTTCCATGAAGACTGTGAGCAAGGATCAAACTGTTTCATGACTGAGAGCAGGATAAAGGACCAGTGATACCATTTAAAATTATGGCAGCCCAATCCACCTTTTATTTTACTTCTTTGATGTGTAGACCATTTAATGCGGGGACACTTTCCAGTCCAAATATATTTTATCAGTAAAGAATCTAGCTTTTTCCAATAGTTTACTGGTGGGGGGAGAGGAAGCATAGAGCTAATAAAAATTAATGTGGGGCAGAATATAAATTTTTACTGTTGATATTCGGGCTGAGGTGATGAAGGCAGACACATTCATCTTTGAACATCCGACTCAACTTTTCCGTAAATTGACATATAATTAATATGAAAAAAAAAATGGGGGTTGGGGTAAATATGATATGACAAATATGATTGATATCTGAATATTACAACCCCAATTCCAAAAAAATTGAGATGCTGTGTAAAATTTAAATAAAAACAGAATGCAATGTAAATAAAAACAGAATCAATGTAAATAAAAACTGAATGCAGTGCAATTTGCAAATCTCATAAACCCATATGTTATTCACAATAGAACATAGAAAACATATCAAATGTTTAAACTGTGGAAATGTACCATTTTAAGGAAAAAAATAAGGTAATTTTGAATTTGATGGCCACAACACGTCTCAAAGAAGTTGGGACGGGGGCAACAAAAGGTTGGAAAAGTAAGTGTTACTAAAAAGAAACAGCTGGAGGAACATTTCGCAACTAATTAGGTTAATTGGCAACAGTCCAGTAACATGATTGGGTATAAAAAGAGTATCTTAGAGAGGCAGAGTCTCTTGGAAGTAAAGATGGGATGGAATCTAGATGGAAGCATACGTTGTTCTAAATCCTGTATATACCTTTCAGCATTGCTGGTGCCTTTCCAGATGTGCAAGCTGCCCATTCCATAGGCACTAATGCACCCTCATACCATCACAGATGCAGGCTTTTGAACTGAGCACTGATAAAAAGCCGGATGGTCCCTCCCCTCTGTAGTCCTCTTTGGTTTAGAGAGTTAGGGTTAGGGTTTCCAAAAATAATTTCAAATTTCGATTCGTCTGACCACAGAACAGTTTTCCACTTTGCCTCGGTTCATTCTAAATGAGCTTTGGCCCAGAGAAGATGGCAGCGTTTCTGGATCATGTTCACATATGGCTTCCTCTTTGCATGATAGAGCTTTAACCAGCATTTGTGAATGGTACGACAAACTGGGTTCACAGACAGTGAGTTCTGAAGGTGTTTCTAAGCCCATGCAGTGATTTCCGTTACAGAATCATGCCTGTTTTTAATGCAGTACCGCCTGAGGGCCTGAAGATCACTTGCATGCAGTATTGATTTTCACATTGTCCCTTGCGCACAAAGATTTCTCCAGATTCTTGGAACATTTTGATGATATTATGTATTGTAGATGATAGATATGCATAGTCTTCGCAATTTTATGTTGAACATTAATCTGAAATTTTCTTAAAATTTCCTTAGTTTAAACATTTGATATGTTTTCTATGTTCTATTGTGAATAACATACAGTATCTCACAAAAGTGAGTACACCCCTCACATTTTTGTAAATATTTGATTATATCTTTTCATGTGACAAAACTGAAGAAATGACACTTTGCTACAATCTAAAGTAGTGAGTGTACAGCTTGTGTAACAGTGTAAATTTGCTGTCCCCTCAAAATAACTCAACACACAGCCATTAATGTCTAAACCGCTGGCAACAAAAGTGAATACACCCCTAAGTGAAAATGTCCAAATTGGGCCCAAAATGTCAATATTTTGTGTGGCCATCATTATTTTCCAGCACTGCCTTAACCCTCTTGGGCATGGAGTTCACCACAGCTTCACAGGTTGCCACTGGAGTCCTCTTCCACTCCTCCATGACAACATCACGGAGCTGGTGAATGTTAGAGACCTTGTGCTCCTCCACCTTCCGTTTGACACAGATGCTCAATACTCAATACTGCCCTGCGGCCCAGTCTCCGAAGGGAGGGGATCATGCTCTGCTTCAGTATGTCACAGTACATGTTGGCATTCATGGTTCCCTCAATGAATTGTAGCTCCCCAGTGCCAGCAGCACTCAGGCAGCCCCAGACCATGACACTCCCACCACCATGCTTGACTGTAGGCAAGACACACTCGTCTTTGTACTCCTCACCTGGTTGCTGCCACACACGCTTGACACCATCTGAACCAAATAAGTTTATCTTGGTCTCATCAGACCACAGAACATGGTTCCAGTAATCCATGTCCTTAGTCTGCTTGTCTTCAGCAAACTGTTTGCGGGTTTTCTTGTGCATTATCTTTAGAAGAGGCTTCCTTCTGGGACGACAGCCATGTAGACCAATTTGATGCAGTGTGCGGCATATGGTCTGAGCACTGACAGGCTGACCCCCCCACCCCTTCAACCTCTGCAGCAATGCTGGCAGCACTCATACGTCTATTTCCCAAAGACAACCTCTGGATATGACGCTGAGCACGTGCACTCAACTTCTTTGGTTGACCATGGCGAGGCCTGTTCTGAGTGGAACCTGTCCTGTTAAACTGCTGTATGGTCTTGGCCACCATGCTGGAGCTCAGTGCCAGAGTCTTGGCAATCTTCTTATTGCCTAGGCCATCTTTATGTAGAGCAACAGTTCTTTTTTTCAGATCCTCAGAGAGTTCTTTGCCATGAGGTGCCTTGTTGAACTTCCAGTGACCAGTATGACGGAGTGTGAGAGCGATGACGCCAAATTTAACACACCTGCTCCCCATTCACACCTGAGACCTTGTAACACTAAAAGTCACATGACACCAGGGAGGGAAAATGGCTAATTAGGCCCAATTTGGAAATTTAGACTTAGGGGTGTACTCACTTTTGTTGCCAGCGGTTTAGACATTAATGGCTGTGTGTTGAGTTATTTTGAGGGGACAGCAAATTTATATAAAATACCTGCTCAAAGTACCATGTGCACCACCACCATCCAACGAATCAGGGCAGGGAGCCATCTCTTATTGGCTTTCAGTCATGCAGCACATACATGTGCATACATGTTTTTTTAACATTTGTATTAGAATTTGTATTTTGTTTACGTATAATGGCAGGTCCTGAGGATATTGTATTTGAATGTGTGTCCAAATGTTTATTGTCTGATGTCTGTGTGTAGACAGGTGACATCTAATATCTCTCTGTGAATGATGCTGCTGTTCTATTCTCTTTGTAGGCTCTGGAATGATGAATAGTCTGGACAGTCTCATTGGAGCGGAGGAGAGAGTTATCAACAGCAAGAACAAGATCAGTGACAATGAGGTGAGAAACTCAGGGGTTTTCTGTTATAGTACAGATTCATAAAATTAAATTCTGTCCTTTAAGACTGACTCAGTATACACTATATAGCCAAAGGTTTGTGGACACCTGACCATCACACCCATAGTTGGAACACCTTAGGGTTGAATTTGAATGC
>NC_071258.1:20679888-20807388 GCF_023375685.1 Ictalurus furcatus
CGGGAAAAGGAAGACTGAAGGTGGGGAAAAAGTGCGTATTGTCAGGCCATTATTGAGAAATGAGTGAGTTAGTCCATTTGGACCTTTTTATTTATATTCCATAAATTATGAATGTGGTGTCTAGTTAAAGGCCCCCAAAAAATGACAATAATAATATAATTTTTTTGCGAAAGCTGCCACAGGGCCTACACAGATGATGTCCCCAACTCAGGACGGGGAGAGCCAGCTGCGGCATCCACAGGAAGACAATGGAGCCCGTATAGTGAGGATACAAAACTCCGCAGGAGCGAACGAAATATTGACCTGGATAAAACGGGGGGCGCAAAAAGAGGCAGGTACTGGGATATGGCGCAGCGTAGAAGGGTTGTGTATAGCCCCAGTCAGCCACCTCCCACTCTTGATCAAAGAAGCCCATGGCTTGGATCGCGCCAATAAGGCCGAAATTATCCGGAAAATCCGTCAGGAATGGTGGTCCCCTCAGCTGGCCCCTCAGGTGGACCAAGTGTTGAACACATGTGATGTGTGCATCAACTACAACGTGTGAAAGAACCTTACCACCCCCTTAGGACATATTCCCCCGCCGACGGGACCATTCCGGCATATAATGATGGATTATGTAGACATGGGAGCAGGCAACAGCATAGAAGGGAAACGTTACATTCTGGTGATAGTAGACCGCTTCAGCAGGTGGTTGGAGGCGACTGCGACTTCTGAGGAGGACGCGGGGTCCGCGGCTAAATTTTTATGTTGCGAGGTCATACCTCGATTCAGTATCCCTGATTTTCTGAGTTCGGACCCACTTCGTGAATAACATCATCAAGAATGTTGCATCTGCCTTGGGGATGGATCATAAGCTAGGTTGTGTATATCATCCTGATTCCCAGGGCATGGTGGATCAAGGGTACGGTACCCTAGTTAATAAACTGGCAAAAATATGCGAGAGCTCTCGCCTAAACTGGGTCCAAGCCTTACCACTGGCATTGATGAAGATGCGATCACAGACCAATCGTATGACGCACTTGACTCCTCATGAAATGCTTACTGGGCGCCCAATGCCTATGGCGTTCACCCGAGGTCCATACACAGGGCCATCTTTGGCACAATTGGAGGGCGAAATGCAGGAGTATATGCAAACCCTCACCCAAATCCACAGACATTTGTATTCACAGGTTAGAAAGGCAATCCACGGAGGGAACGAGGTACGGGAGGATGTACGTCAAGTGGCACCCGGGGACCAAGTACACATTCGTACTTTCAAGAGGAAGAGCCCCCTCGGGGCACGTCGGGAAGGACCCTTCACTGTGATCGCTGCAACAGCCACGGCTGTGAAAGTTGAGGGGAGAGATCATTGGTATCACTTGAACCAATGCGTCCGCGCCGGATCAGGTACGGGACGGCAAGAACCACCCACGACCCCAGGCCTTGCCAATACAGGGCAGCCCACTGAGGCGGAGGTGTTAACCGACAGTGACAGTGATTCGGATGCATCATCTATGGGCCCGGCCTACGGCACTCGAGCCCAGGCTAAGCGGCGGGCTGTGGAAATGCTAGATAGACCGGCCCAGTCTGATGCCAGTAGCCCAACCGGCTCTCCGCTTCTCTCCCCTCCTTACGATGATATTGACCTTGTTATCTCGCCCCGAGTAGAAGTGGGTGTCGTAGCTACCGGCCCGCAAGTAACCCCAACAGAGGAGGATTTGTTATCAACACTTGCCACTCTCTGGAAGGACCTTGACGACCCCGCCTTGCCTTTGGGCACTATTAACTTGGATACGCTGCAGGCCCTTGAAGCACAGTTAAGCGTGCCTCCTGAGCTTCAGTCTCCGCAGGGATCTTTACACACTCCCCTACCATCGTTTCCGGAGAGCACTGGTTTAGCCGAGTAGTTAGGGGTTAGGGTACCTTTTACCACAGGGCTAATAGCATACCTGTTCTTTTTCTACAACCCGATGGTGATGTTCAGAAGGACTAATCATACCTTCATTGTATAATGTACTAATCATACCCCTGACTGTATACAGTTCCATATATAGATTGTGACTGGTCAAAAGCATGTGTGCTCCAAAGCATTCTTTTAATTTTAGTTTGAATTCTGTGTGATTCCCTGTTTGGAAACTGAATGAAAGTGTTTTAAGTTCCATGATGACGTTTTGTCTAAAACACAGAGTGCGCGAGATTTCTTTTTCTTCCCCTTTTTCCAATCCTTTAGTTATCTCACACTATACATTAAAGTCAAGGTGACTCAATATATATATATGAGCGTAAACATATTCCTGCAAAAATTAAAATCAATCAGTATTTCTTGATGTTATCAGTCCGGAGAGAACTTTAATGGTAGTTTATGTGTTGTGCCACGTCGTTTCTTTTGCACAGGCTTATCGACATCTTTGCCTGACTAATGATAAAATTGATCAGCTGACATGTGAACCTGTTCGTTTTGAGTGATGTACTTAACAAATTAATAAAAAAAACCCTGAAAAGTAAAACAGACCCGAGGTTACAGTCTCTGGCTGATCACAATGTGGTCCGTATCAGGCTAGGTCACATCCTCCCTGTTGAGATAATGTTGAGCCTAAACATTTGGTTTTAGAGAGCACTGTACCTTCATGAACTGACTCGCTAACAAGAGCTGGAATAACCATAACTAATTTGTGTATCAGTGATTCCTTTACGGGTACGTGTCTATACATTGTTAAGCAGTGTAAGTGTGAATTCTTCTGGTGTGTGGTATTCATGTTGCATAATGAGGAATAATTTCTGCATATTTTTCTCTTTAACTGCTGGTTATGTCCAGTGATGAGTAATTAGTAAGATCAGATGGCAGTAGTAGTCTGCACATTTTATATTATATGCAAACTCTATATAAACTCTCAGTAAGGTGTTGTACGCATGTTACAGATGTGATATCTGAGTCCGTAACATTAGAATAAGGTGGTGATTACTTAATGTGGAATTCGGGTTTTGCAGGGAGTACGAGTATCTGGATTAGGCAGCCTTGCATAATGGTTCCTTTTGCCGACATGTTGTGCTGATATGAGTTTGGGAGTTAGTTTAAGTACAGTCCCTTTACAACAGTGTAGTTTGAAGTGATTTGTTTCTCTTCTGAACCGTAGATTGGTGAATAGAATAAAGTAGTTGTGTAAATATGCAAATATATATGTGTGTGTGTGTATATGTATGTGTATGTGTATGTGTGTATATATATATATATACATATATGCTATACGGTGTGCTATGGATATGTCATACAAAGTATACGAGTTAGTATACGAGTTGCAATATTTAAATGATACAAAGCAGTGGTCACAAACTCGAGGAATGGAGCATATACTGCACAATCTGTGAAGTGAATTGATAAGTCGTTATACGGTAGCTGAGAACTGGATGCAGGTGTGTGTGATCTGGGAATTGCAGTCCATGGCAGCCAGCCATGTTTGTGGACCGCAGTGCAGGATGGGAAATGAGGTTTATGACATGAGTAGATTTAACACTACCTTAATATGGTCAAATACAGTTTAAATGAAATGGATACATTTATAGGACGAATCTTATGCCTTTCACAATTGGGCGCTCAGCCAAGGTAACAAATTGGTGGTAAATAGAAACAAAGCTCATAGATGATAAATTTTATTTTAGACTAAGTTAAATATATACTCACATTCCTCCAAAGTGAGCAACATTTAAATGTCATGTATGAAGGATCTGAGTGATATTTTGAGTGTGGTACAGTTATAAGTTAATAAGAGACAAAGGGGTACATGCATGTCTACCATTTAGACTAAACACTATGGTTGTACACATAAAACCAAATTCACAAGGTCGTTTTGAATGAAAATTAGTGGGATAAAAGTGACTAGAGGACTGTAAATACATATCTAGATCTCAACCTCATTTACTCTATTTTAGTTCTATATTATTGGGATTATCACTCGTTAGCACAGATGGGATATTAATATGTTAGGTTAGTGTACACCACAAATTTTTAGACTAAAGGAATTTTGTTTTCCTTTCTCAATATCCTTCTGGTAAATGAAAATCAGAAAGGGATAAGAATGTATCTTTGCCAATTGGGTTTGTATTTTTAAAGTCAACAGACTAGAACTATTTTTCAGGTTAACTAAACATGAGAGTGGAAGACCCCTTTATGAGAGGTGTTATTCGTTTGATTAGAGCAGTAGAGATTACTTTAGTAATTTTTAAATGATTTGATAGACCAACATTATTTAATCTCTGCAGCAATATTTCCTGATCCACTGTGTCGAGAGCCTTTTATAAATCGACAGACAGGGAAGTGCAGTACCGTGACATTGTTTTAGGACTTTCAAAACAACGGTTGTGCTGATATGTTTATATGACCTTAGACATTTTGCAGACTGATAACATGTTAACGGTTCACTGAAAAGGCTTTCTAAAAGGGACATAGGACAGGAGGCTTTGGGATTGGACTGTAATGATCTAATATAGTGGGATTTCCCAGGTTTAATAAGAAATAAAATAAAATAAAATAAATAAATAAATAAGAAAGCTGATTTCCACATTTCTGGTATAACCCCGTTGTCTAATGAAAGATTAAAATGATAAGTTAAAAGAGATGAAATAATATCAACTGCTAAGTTTAGAAATACAGACTCCACACAATCAGGGCCTTGTGATTTGTTTATATCGAATAATTTGAGTGCTCTGTAAACATCAGAAGTCCTAATACGTTAAAAACTGAACTCCTCATTTTTAATTGTTTTTGAATGGCTTTCTGCATTATTAAAATCAGTGTACAGTAAATCACTTGATAAGTATTCATTTATCAAGTGATCATTTAATAGGCCTAGATCTGATGCATAAATTGAACATTTAATGATGGGTTTTGCAGTTGTGTGTTCCCAGTTGTCTGTCTCTAGTTCCCAAATTGGACAGCGATGATGGCACCCCTCATCCTGAACGCGCTAACATACCTGGCACATTGTGGGCTACATAAGGTTGAAGCACGGCAAGTAACATGTACACTGTAATAAGCTAAAGTGAAGTATAGTCATCCTGTGTCCTGTAAACAATATCTTCAATCCTCAGAAAAGGATGAAGGGACATGCCCACTTAGTCTAACATTATTACAGCAAGCTGTGATAACAAATGCGATAAGTTCTGCAATACAACCAACCCACCCAGTAACCAATGTTTAAGGCTGGAAGAGGATGGTATTTTACACAAAAGTTACACAGTCTACTAACTAGTCATCCCAGTAGCTGCATTATTTATAGTATGATGTATATAGAATATATATATATATATATATATATATATATATATATATATATATATATATAAGATGTCCCAACTGTAACCCATTCCATTCCACATGATATTATTATTGATCAGCGCTTTTTCCAAGTGACTGCATGTGAGAGCTCAAGGCCGTTACTCCCCTTAACATTCCTAGATCAGTAGTACACCCGGAAGCGTCTCCTTCGGGGGCTGTGGGCTCCCCTGCGGTGTACTCCTCTGTGGTCATAGACTCCCTTGCACGCTCCCAAGGCCGACAGGACATGATTGGGGTCATCCTCCGCCCCATAAAAGCACAACAAATGTTCCTGGACGTTATCAAGTGTGGTCTGCAGTGGATCACTGATTGCTCTCTACATGACAACATCCTGAGATCTGGGTGTTCTTTGGACAAGCCTGACATTGAATGGACTTATGCTCTGCACCTGTACTATGGCTTTCAAACATCAACAAAGACTGTGTCTTACATGTGACTGAAAGGGGGGGCGCCGCTGGGGGGGTCCCGGCTCAGGAGTGTGGGGCGCTTACAGGGCTGTAGTTTATGTATTGAAAACATTGGATTTGGTGGCACAAGGATTGCCAGCACGGTGCGTGCCACAGCTGGAGATGCTCTCTTAGTGCAGATCACTGGGAAAATTGCTCTCTCACACATCGATCTTACATTCATCACACCAGGTCATTTCTATTTTGAAAGAAGAACAGGATATGGGGATTATGGGGTTAATCTGTGTGCCACCCAAAATGAAATTCTTAAACCTACTAGTGTGCCTAACACACCAAGTGTAGTGTTGTAGTGCCTAATTAATTCTGTGGAGCCAGCCACTGAGAACACTCACGATTGCCTAGCCGAAATTCATACTTCCTCGAGCTTAAAAGTTTCGGGTCTGAAATTTCACAAACATTAAGAACACTTTGATCTGCCCAATTGGCTGAATTAAAAGCTATCACTACAGAGTGCAACCTGGTTAAGGGTAGAATTGCTAATATATAAATATATAGATAAATACTGACGTTTAGGCCCATGGATTGTGTCGTCTGTTTGGAGTTGTTTGAATGCAATGCGGTTTTAGAAAAACCGTTGGAACGCCACTTATCGAGCAAATAGTTTAATTGAATTCTGATTCTGACTGCACTTCTCACTGTATGTATTACAGATACCCATGAGTTTAACCAGTGTGCAAGGGGGAAGGTAGAGGAATGATCTCTGTACTTACAGGCAACGGTGGAGGATAATCTAAGTGTGATATTTGTGCTCGAAAATTTCTTTCTTGATCAGGGATAGGTCCTAGATCTGGCATACCATCTCAAATTACGGTAATTTGTGCTGATACTAAACATATTTCTGTAGATGCTCTACCTCTTGCACTAATGACCTAGCGTTATTAGGTCGCTGCATGCGGACTAACAGCAATATGTATCTAACACAGCATGAAATGCTTACGGGTCGACCCATGTCTGTGTCTGTTCCTTATAATGGACTGCCACTGGAGTAATTGCAGATGAATCAAAAACATATATGAGACCACTAACTATTATTTATGAAGCTATCTATTCACAGGAAAAGAGCTGGGTACATTGTTATGGGTGAGGCGTTACCGCCTCAACGGGGGGAGGTGTTCACCCGGAGGTGGGAGACCCGGAGCAGCAGAGAATGCTGACTACAAGGCAGCAGCGGACTACAAGAACATGCGACCCCCAGAGGATGCTCAATCCTCCAATGACGAGATGGTGGGGAACACGTGAAGGTCTGGTACGAAGCTGCTGTGTACGAAGCTGCTGTCCACGGGGGGTCTGCTATGGTAGAACTCTCAAGTCAGTGGCAGACAGGGTGAGAAGATGTGAAGATCCATACCCTGGGTGTACGTGCTAGCCTAACCTCTCCCCAAAGGGTGGCTCTCTACAGTACGTAAAGTGCTTGAGCTGAAGACAACCAGCATACAGAGAGATACTGCCAACAGAGACTGTCAAGTTGTATTGTTATAAAATGTTATAAAATGTTTGTGATATGACGCACTCAGGCACGAGAAAAGTATAATGGTGCTGTCGAGCACATAGTGCTGGCAGGGTGGGAATTTTTCCTCATAGGAGGTTTTTTCGCCCACCCCTGACTGCGAAGGATTGGGTTTGTTTTTTGGGGGGAAGCAAGACTCTGCAGGTCCCGACAAATACAAAAATGTGGGCTGACAGGCCTAGTTGAGAAAGATAGGGACGTGTAAATCCAATCGAGTAGTTACTGTAGTGGCCACTCATACTTAAACTAGCGACGGCAGTAGTAGTAGTAATGAATGATTAGGGGAACTCAGTTAATCACACTTATAATCGATGTAGGCAAACAAACGTATAATCAAGGTAGGTAGATTCGAGGTAACATATATATATATATATATATATATATATATATATATATATATATATATATATATATATATATATATATATATAATATAGTTGAAAGGAGAAGCTAGAACCAGTTTCTCCACAGATACCCGCTTAATTAAGGTAGTGTATGAGGCTTTATAGCCTCAGAGGGGGGAAATGTTGTGGATAAAAATGACATGAAATAAACATGAGGGAGACTTAGTATGAGTAATATGTAATTTTATTGATAATTCACAGGACTGGTGGGTGTGTAATCTTGAGGAGAGCGGTGGGGGGAAGAAAATGGGGTGTGTCCTGAGGACATGGGATAGTCAGCAAAGGTAAAGTGAGAGGACCACTGAGAGTGGGGCGGACTGACAGGTGAGAAGAGGGAAGAATGGTCGGGGCCCAGATCAGAGAAGGTGACATCCTCCTTAGACTGAAAGCTGGAGGGGGGTTCTGGCTGTGTAGAGGCATCAATACACACGTTCACGGGGTAGATTCTGTATCGGAGAGGGGGGGGGACCCCGCATTTCCATTTCCAGAGGGGGTGCTGCGAAGAAAGTTAAGTAGCACCATGATATCAGCAGTGAGATGCATAAGCTGATAATGAGTGTCCAGATCGAGATCCAGATCCAGATCCAGTAAAGGGGAGAAGAAGGAATGACGATGGGCACCTAGACACACAGAAGCGGTATTAGGCGGATATTGACAAATTGGATTTACACTTTAAAGATCTTTAAGAGTACTACACTATGGTTTATTAGTCAAAGAGTCAAAAAGAAGTATAAGAGCTGAGGAGTGCTAACACACACACACACACTCTCGCACAGTCAAGGGCGGGCATGTAGACATAACACACACACACACACACACACATAACATTATAACTTTATAAGAATAATAAAAAGGAGTATTAAGATATTATTAGGGTAATATCTTATAATAATAGAAAACTCTTTATAAAATACAGAATAGTAGGATATGTAGGACAGTAGAAGGGTAATATAATGATATTATGAAGTAGGAAGTACAGTAAACCGTTTTTCAAGAAAATAAATTATAAACTAGAAATACAGAAAAATGTAACTTACTCATAATTCAGATGGTGAAGATTCTTGTCTCGTAAGGAAGGCCTTAATTTTAAGAGAAAACCATGAAGAGCCATTTATAAGGGTAGCTGAGTCAAGCTGCCCCCCCGCGAGATAATAGTGAGACCAAGGTCACTCTAAATTGTTTTGTCTCTCCACTTTTGAAGCTAATGGTAAATTGAAAAGCCCTGTTCTAGAACATAATAGTAAATTGAAAAGCCATTCTTTAGAGCCTAATAGTAAATTGAAAAGCCTTTTTTTTAGAGCCTTATAGTAAATTGAAAAGCCCTTTTTTAGGGCTTTTTAGTAGTAATGTAGATAAGCTCTTTTTTTAACCCTATTGGTATTGATATCATAGTCTTTTTGAAACATATTGGTTATCTACTGAGTAAATACAGTATAAATACTGGAGCTTAAGCTCAGGGTGTCAGATCACTTCTGAGAATTCTCATCGGTGTGGATCTCGTGTGGTGGAACGAAACCAATAAATCTGGACCCTTGCTTCTTCTCACTCACGGCCAGTGTCTTTTTTTCTATCTCCAACTGGGTTCAGAGGTAGATGTGAGTATTTGCTTCTCTGTTGAATTTTAAGTGTTTTTGGGTAATAGGCTAAATTTGAGCCAGCAGTTACTACTGCATCGCCCACCTGCATGTGACCCACGTGACGCTGACCCATCCACAAAGAGGATCAGATCTGAGTTTTCTTTTTTTTTTGATCATAGAATTTTTATTGAAAATTTACATTTTACATAACCCCCCACCCAACAACCCCAACAAACAACCACAGCCAAAACCAAAAGAAAGGGGGAAACAAACAAACAAAAAATAAACAAACAACCAAAGAAAAAAACACAAAAACAAACAAACAAACAAAAAAAAACAAACAAAAAAACTAACAAACATAAAAACCCAAAACAACAACAACAAAAAAAAAGTGGTAAGATGATCAGGAATTACAGTCCACCTCTCCTCAATCCACCACCAGGGTGCGTACATCATTGAAGTAGGTAATAAATTGTGCCCATTTTCCCAAAAAAGAGTCACCCCTGCCTCTGATGTTGTACTTGATTTTTTCAAGTTTTAAAAAGAAGATTAAATCCTTAAGCCAGACTGATATAGAGGGGGGTTGTGGAGAGGTCCAAGACAACAGTATTCTGCGCCGAGCAAGTAACGATGCAAAGGCCACAACACTAGCTTGTTTATGGTTCAGAGGTTGACGCTGAGATGGAACACCAAAGATGGCAATTAAAGGACAGACATCTAATTTGAACGTCGGACATAGTTTTGAAGAAAGAGTTCCAAAAGTTCTGCAATTTGGGACAAAGTGCAAACATATGACTGAGGTTACAGGACGAAAGTTTGCACTTTTCACACATGTCAGGAACATTGGGATATATTTTAGACAGTTTACTCCTAGAGAGGTGAGCTCTATGGACCACTTTAAATTGTATGAAACTAAGTCTAGCACAGGACGTGGTGGTACGTATATTATTTAACGCTCTGCCCCAGTAATCATCCTCAAGCTCCAGGCCCAATTCCTTTTCCCAAGCACTAATGGTTTTGATATTGTAAGAATCGTCCTGTGACCAGATTGTTGCATATATCCGTGAAATAATGCCACCCTTATTAGGATTCAGCTTGAACACCTCTTCCCATGCAGACTTTGTAGGTAAGGAGGGAAAACCAGCAAATAGGGAGGAGACACAATGCCTAACTTGAAAGAAATGGAATAGGTGAGACGGAGGCAGGCTGAATGACGAGGATAATTCAGAAAAGTTTGCAAACACATTACTAATGAAAAGATCCTCAAAGCATTTCAGACCCTTCTTTTCCCACAAAGAGAACGTGGAATCCATAAAGGAGGGGGGAAAGAGGTGGTTATTACATATAGGTGCCATGGCTGAGGCCGAGATGGATTTAAAATGACAGCGAAACTGATAGAAAATTTTTAGAGCGGTAGATACTATTGGATTATCCGTGTATTGTGAAAGGGCTATAGGAAGGGAGGAGAACACCATAGCAGGGAGGGAGGTTGAAGTACAAGACTTCGCTTCTAAGTGGCACCAGGGAAGAGAGGGGGCCTGCACCCAGAGCACCAGTTTCTGAATATTAGCCACCCAATAATAATACATGAAATTGGGCAAGGAGAGGCCACACCTTAGTCGACTCCTCTGAAGTGAAAATTTGGAAACCCTGGGAGTTTTCCCTGCCCATACAAAAGAGGAGATTAATTGGTCTATATTCTTGAAGAAAGATTTGGGTAAAAACAAAGGGATGGACTGGAAAAGGTAGAGGAATTTTGGAAGAATGTTCATTTTTACTGTGTTTATTCTACCAAGAGGGGATAATGGTAGAGCTGCCCATCTTTGGAAGGCCGACTTCATGTATGAAATTAAGGGTGTAAAATTCGCCGCCATTAATGCAGAATAAGAACGGGTGACATTAAGTCCAAGATATTTGAATTTTGAGTCCTCCAAATGAAAAGGTATTTCAGTCTGTTTTATTTTTTGGCCAGATTGGTTTATGGGTAAGCATTCACTCTTCTGTAGGTTCAGTTTATACCCGGAAAATTTCCCAAAGTCATTTAATATGCGTATTATCTCAGGACTAGATGCAATCGGATCTGTAACATAAAGTAGTAAGTCGTCAGCATATAGGGCTACTTTATGTTCAATTCCTTTGCGAATTATACCCTGAAATACAAGAAGAGTTCTAAGCGCCATCGAGAGAGGCTCAATTGCTATGGCAAAAAGTAAGGGAGACAGAGGACATCCCTGGCGCGTACCCCGTGACAGAGTAAAATAGTCAGATTTAGCATCGTTGGTATATATGGAAGCCTGCGGTTACACATATAATAAATGGATCCATGATATCAGTCCATCCCCAAAGCCGAACCTCCTTAGCACCGTAAAAAGATATTCCCATTTGATCCTATCAAATGCCTTTTCTGCGTCCAAAGAGATGACCACTTCAGATGAGGCGCTGTTTTGTTTCGAATACAAAATGATAAGTAGAGTACGAATATTAGAAAAGGAATGCCGTCCTTTTATAAACCCAGTTTGCTCCTCTGAAATAATGCTAGGGAGAACCCCCTCCAAATGAGAGGCCAAAAGTTTGGCTAAAATCTTGACATCAACATTGAGGAGGCTAATAGGTCTGTACGAATTACATAATGTCGGGTCCTTCCCATCTTTGAGCAATGGAGTAATAGACGCTTGTCTCAATGTTTGTGGCAGCGTCCCTAGTTCTAAGGATTCCTCGAATACAGCCAGAAGTAATGGAGCCAATACAACATGAAATTTCTTATAAAATTCGGCAGGAAACCCGTCCGGGCCAGGTGATTTCCTAGATTGCAATGAGTTGATTGAGTTAGTGATCTCATCTAAGGTGATGGGGCTGTCAAGCTCAGATGCCAATAGAGGGTCAACTCCGGGAAAATCAATATTTCCAAGAAAATGGTCCATGTTACCTGAATTGTCAGGAGATCCAGTTGTGTATAAAGAGGAGTAAAAACTTTTAAAAGTTGAATTAATTTCTACAGGATCCGATGTTAATGCACCACTGGACTGCATAATCTGAGTGATAGAGCGCGAGGCCACTCGGCTACGCAGTTGGTGAGCCAACAACCGACCGACCTTATCTCCATATTCATAATAATTACCACGTGTATGTAACAACAGCCTCTCCGCCTCACCTGTCGATAACAACTCGAACTCCGCCTGCAAATTAAGCCTTTGTTTATATAGCTCAGGGGTCGGGTTGAGAGCATATTGGTCATCAATGGCTCGAATATTATCCGATATCTCTTTTTTCTTATCCTTGCGTTGCTTATTGGCATGCGCAGAATAAGAGATTATCTGTCCCCTTAAGAAGGCCTTTAAAGTTTCCCAAAGTAAAGAGTAGGAGATTGAATCAGTTTGATTAGTAAGAAGAAAATCATCGATTGAAGTAGAAATATACTTGCAAAACGCTGAATCGGATAAAAGTAGAGAGTTAAGCCTCCATGGTGGACGAAAGGCGCAATGTGAAGGTAGAAGAATGTCAAGACTTAGAGGAGCATGGTCTGAAATAACAATTGGTAGATATTCAGAGTTTACAACCCGAGAAATTAGAGAGTTATTAATAAAAAAGTAATCAATGCGAGAAAAAGATTTATGTACGTGAGAAAAAAAAGAATATTTTCTCACTGTGGGGTTAAAATACCTCCACGGATCAATGTAACCATTCTGAACCATAAACTCAGAGAACACCTTTGCCATTGCAGAGGGAGCCTTTGCAACAGCGCTAGATTTGTCCAAAACCGGGTCAATAACACAGTTTAAATCTCCCCCAAATATCAAGAGATGCGTGTTCAAAGCAGGAATTTTTGATAACAAATTCTGAGCAAAAGGAGCACTATCAAAATTCAGGGCATATACATTCACCAAAACTACTGGCGTTTGTGAAATTTTCCCTTCCACAATCACATATCTACCATTTACATCAGAAATAACGTTATCAAAAGAAAAGGGCACAGTCTTACTTATCAAAATAGAAACTCCCCTGGACCTGGAATCAAAATTGGAGTGGAAAATATGCGATGTCCAGCGAACTTGGAGTCTGCGTTGATCCCTGAGACGGAGATGAGTTTCCTGAAGAAACGCAACGTCAGGTTTTTGTAGTTTTAAATGTGTCAAAACCTTGGATCTTTTAATGGGACCATTCAGACCTTTCACATTCCAACTTAGAAATCTGAATGAACTTCGGGTATTTTCCATCAATTTAGATTAGTACAGAATGTAGTACAGAGAGGTTGATATCATTAAGGAAAGGGGGGAAAAAGAAAAAGAAAAAAAAAAAGAAAAAGAAAAAAAAGGGGGGGGGGAGGGGGAGAAAAACCCACAACAACAACACACCCCACCACCCTCCCCCACCCCACCACCCGACCATCAATTATCTTCTCTCCATTCCCAAACAATGGAGGCAGAACCCTACAACACTGGAACATCCGATACTTGTGAACCGTACCTATTCTTCTTGTGTGAAGTCACTCCCGAGCAAAAAAACCAAAACACGGTCATTATGTATCACAGGCAACCTGTAGATTTACATGGAAACTAATATAGTTGTCCACACCCGCTAGTTTTACAGTCCCATTACAGGTATTAATAAATCGGTTAACTGTTATGGAGACAGATTAAGATGGAGGAAACCGTTCATTAAACCATCGTTGCGCTTTTTTGGGGACAGTCGAATTGTAGCGTCTCATCACCGAGGTCTATCCGAAGGCGAGCAGGGTATCTGAGAGAAGACCGTACATTTCTCTCACGCAAGCTGTTTCTCACCGCAGCGAAGGCCGCTCTCCTCTTAGCGACGCTGGAGCTGAAGTCAGGAAAGATGAAGACCTTACGGCCCTGATGGAAAAGTTGATTCCAATTCCCGCGTCGAACAACTTTTTCTCTGTCGTGAAAGTAGTGAAACCGCACAATCATCACTCTGGACCTCTGATTCTCTCGCTGTTCCTCCGAGGGCACGGGGCCAATGCGGTGCGCTCTATCCAGCAATGGAGCAGTCGGAAAGATTTCTGATCCGAGCACATCCTGGAAAAATTTAGACATAAATGTTACCGGATCGCTCCCTTCTTCTCGTTCCGGAATACCGATGACCCGGAGATTGCAGCGCCGCGAGCGAGACTCTAAATCCTCAACTTTCTCGGTGAGTTGTTTGTTAGCCGAAGTTAGCTTCAGCACCGTCTGTTCCAGTGCTACAATGCGGTCACTGTAATCGTTCAGGTGCTGGTCAAGCTCGTCAATACGCCGTCCTTGTGATTCAATACCCGATTTAAAACTCTCAAACGACGCAACAACTGGGGCCAGAGCGGAGTCAATAGCTGCTTTCACCTTAACTGCGATGGTAGATGTTAGCTCTGCTATTAAAGTGTTGCGGAGATTTTCAAAATCCAGCGGTAGCTTGTCGCCATGACTCGTCGTGCTCGGTGAAGATTTAGGTTTCCGTAGTCTTTCAGAAGCCATAATTCCTTTCTGGTTATAGTCGTGGACCGAGTAATTGAAAAGGAGCTCACCAAATGTCTTAGAAAAGATTCAGGTTGCCTGAAAAGTACAATTAAAAGATAAAATGCTCGGGAGCTCACTCCACTCGTGCCTTCTCACTTACATGCTCAGCCGGAAGTCAGATCTGAGTTTTCTAATAGAACATCTTTCAGGTCGACTCTAGGAGAGCAGAGTTCGTTAGTCAGTACAACACATTCATGTGGTTCCCTGTCTCCCTCTGTTGGAAGAAGAGTAGCAGGGTTAAGGACAGTACATCGTTTTATAGTGACATTCGGCATGTCTAGTAGTTTAGTGTTATGGTGCAGCCACCGTTGGGTGGACAGGTGTGAGGTTTTCTGTTCAAGTAGGAGTAACAACACCTCATGTGGAACCAAGAGGATAAATTCTGAGTAACCTACCAGGTCTCTGGATGCCACCACAGCTTTCTCAGCTGCTGCTACTGCACATACACACAGGAAACTCTGCAGTGACTGGATCCAACTTACCTGAGAATGAGCTGTGCAACCTGTTGCATATGCCATCTCTTTGAGCGGTGCTTCTAGAATGGTATAGTTTAGAATGAAAGATCTTTGATACGAACACATACCTAGGATAGAGAGAACTTGTTTCTTCGTCAGAGGCTTGGGAATCTTCTGGATTGCAGATACTCTTTCAGCGGAGAGTTTCTTTCCCTTTGCAGAAATGTCATGACCCAAAAAATCTCACTTCTTGTTGTACATACTGTAATTTGGAGAGACTGGCTTTGTGTCCCTCTTTGGCAAGATACTGCAACAATTTAATGGTGTCAGTTTCACATTGTGCCCTGGAGAAAGTGGTAGAGGTGCTAAGCTGTCCTTTAGCATTTGGTTGTATATCGTTAGTGACTCACAATACCCTTAACACAAGCGAGTGAAAGTGTAAGGACGTCCGTCAAATATGAATGCAAACTGAAAACTGAATAACTCAATAGCTGAAAACCATTCGCTATTTGCTGGAATCTGGCTTAGTATAGTGTAAGAATTTGGCACGTCTGGAGCTCTCTGTTTGACTGCTGCATTAACCGCTTGCAAATCTTGTACAAATCACCATTCATCAGGTTGCAGGGTTTTTTTTTTGCTTCTCTCACTGGAAATATTGGAGTGCGCACTGATGAATCAGGACAGGGAACAATGACCCCTGAGTTCAATAATGAATTGAAATCTGGTCTAATGCCCTCAATAGCTTCTGATTTAAGAGGGTATTGAGATTGTCTGGGCCTAAAGTCAGATTTGGGCGTGATCACGACTGGTGGTGCACTTGTAATCAGGCCTAGGTCAGATTTCCCTTGAGCCCACAGCCCGAGAGGCACCTTCTTCAATTGTGGGTGTATCTCTAGGGGTGTGGGGCTTGTCCCAAGGTTCAGAAACATTCCCTTGTCATGACATATTACATCCCAGTTAACCTTGCACTTTTCCTGAAAGAATTTTTATAAACTCCCAGCGTCAGGCTGTACCACATTTTGGAGATGGGTTTCTATTCCCAATCTGTAATTTTCCCACTCTCACATAATCTGACCCTCAGTCCCACATCTTTCTACTGTTTGTTCTTTATTTTGGCTAATGAGACGTGGGGCGCTGATTCTGGACAAAAAATACATGCAACTGAGTAGTTATATCATACACTTTCTGTCAAACTGTCAATCAAAGTAGTGTGTGCTGATTTATGGCCCTCTGTGCTTCTCAGGCCGATGTTTCTGCAGGTAAGCTAATTTATGACCAAGGGTGGGGGTAACCCTATCGAGTGTATCAGGGGGTCAATCTGGCTCCTTTGTGTCTGGGCTGTGGTGGAGAGGGGTATGTAGGGGGAGTAGCCCCCCTCCCAACAAAGGTGTTTTTGTTAATGAGTCTGGGTTTTTTTGGGGGGGTTAAATACGTCTGAAAAGCATATCAATGGTTAATATTAGGCATGTGTCTGTGTTACTGTGTGGAGTTATTTTGATTGTGTTATGCTCCCACCGGCAGATGGCGCTGCAGCGTCGAAGCGCAAAGACTGCTGCATAGTGCGCGCGTGCACGAGACTCTTAATTTACTCCAGGTGTCTGTATTTTAGTTTGATTATGTTGGTTATTTAAACCCCTCGTTTTGCTGTGCACGGGGGCAGTATTATCCGTTAATAAGTAAGTGAAAGGTGAATGAGTTAGTATGCTAAGCGGTCTTGTTTTCATGTCCTGTTCAGTTTCCTGCCTCGCATCCAGTTTCTCGTTTTCCTGTCAAGACCGCGTTTTCCTTGGTTATTGATTTACGTGTAAAATAAAGACGTTGATCTGCACCTGTTCCCGCCTCTCCTCCCTGTGTCGTAACAGTTTGTGTAAACACATTGTTAGAAAAAGCATGATGTTTGAATGGGTACATATATGAGTAGAATATTTGTTTTGTGAAATAAATGAAAACAAATGTTGATTACGTTTTTAGGGAGCCCCGGTTTGCCTTTGAATAAAAAGTTTAGTGTTTTTTTTTAAAAAAAGAAAAGAGCTGTTTAAAAAGAATCAGTACTACTTGTCTTCCAAAAAACACATAAACCTTTAGGATGTAAAAATGGTTAAAAGAGGTGTTTAAAAAGAATTGCGCATATTATATGACTTCTAAACAAAGATCCATATGAGGTAAAAATGTTAGTGTTGGCTAAAAGAATCGCCGTATTGTTTAAACTAGGAGATAAGTTATCCTGAGATGTCTTCCATTCGCTGGGTTAAAGCATTAATGATGTTAAACGAAACACCTCTCTCTCAAAAAACCCCGCCCTTACATACGTGTTTCAGACACACCTCTCTCTCTCTCTCTCTCTCTCTCTCTCTAAACCCATACACGTGTTTCATCGGTAGACAGCGATTTCTGTTAAAATGTCAATCGAAGTAGTGTTCTAATTTATGATCTTTGTGTTTTTCTTGAACGACAGTTTGTACATACAAATAATTTATGGCCCTGTGGGGGAGACACTTATTTTATGACCAGGGGGGTCGTGGTGTAATCCTATCAGTTTGTTTCTGATAATGAGTTAGTGTCTGGGGGTGTTAATGGCTTTACGATACACCCAACAATAGGTAGGCTCTATGTTTAAAAGTGGAGTCAGTTACGCAGAAGTCTCTAAGTATCAGCTGTGTAACAGTGCGCTGTGTAATTTTAGACGAACCGACGGCTTCTCATTTTAGCTCACCGCTAAAGCTTTATTTTTATTTTGAGGAATACTTCAAAGATATGGTTGTCTATCGTAACAGTAAGTGTTTTATTATTATTGTTATTATTATTACGCATTATTAAGAATGTTTACTTATAAACAAATTTATGGGGTTTATTGTAATGGATAAACAGGTATCTAACGCTACAGGTGATGCTGACATTCTGTCTATTCCGGACATCGTAGACGAAATCAAGTTTCTGAACAAGGCAAGCGGTATGTACATGTGTTATTATTTATAAGTATTCGTTCCTATGTATGATGTGTTGTGTATGTGTAGAATGATTATACTTTTTATTTTACACAAAGGTTCGACTCAGGTGGTGCGGCTCTGCGAGTCAGGTTGGATAACCCTGTGTTGGGTAAGTGATGTAATAATTAGATATTTGGCGGTTTGACACACACACATACACTCTCTCTCTCTCTCTCTCTCTCTCTCTCTCTCATACATATGGTGGCGCACACAGTTGCAGTGGTTCACGGCTCTCCTTTTCAGTGCTCTTTTTTGTTGTTTTTGTATTATTTCTTTATTACTTGTTTGTGCATTATCGGTTCTATGAACATTCGCTATACAAGTCAGAACCTTATGGATATTGGGGACCAGCACCGAATACCTATTTAGAGAGTCTTTCATCACACGCACAACATCCCAGATGACATAGCGAGATTGCCGGGCTCTCCGTGGATTGTTGTCGGGTCCAGAAGGCGGCACAGACGGAGGAGGGAGAGGAAGCAAAAGCGGGGATGCAGGTCCGGTGTTATGTTAAGGCTAAGAAAACAACCACACAAGCCACCTTTACCGAGCCTGTTTCTCTCCAATGCCAGATCCCTAGTGCATAAAATCGACAATTTGGAATTACAACTAGCTGGAAATCGCTACGTTCGTGATTGCTGTGTTTTGATTATTACTGAAACTTGGCTTCATCCGAGGATACCCGATGCTAGCATGCCTAGACAGGACTGAGGACTCCGGTAAGAGCAGGGGGGGGGGCTCTGTATGTATGTGCATGAGAATTGATGTAATAACGGAACAATGATAGATAAACATTGTTCCCCTGACCTCGAGTACATGTCTGTAAGATGTCGGCCCTTTTTTCTACCGAGAGAGCTAACAGTAGTGATTATCACGGCTGTGTATATTCCACCCGACGCCAATGTGAACACGGCGCTCTCTCTCCTGTTGAACACCATAAACGAACAGCAGCGGGCTTACCCCGACGGTGTTCACATAATTGCAGGAGACTTTAATAAGGCGAACTTGAAGACTGTACTCCCGAAATTTTATCAACATGTTAAGTGTTTTACTAGAGGGGCGAACACTATGGATCATGTTTACTCCAACATTAAGCATGCATATAGAGCCATACCTCTCCCCCACCTCAGCCAGACCATCTCTCCCTCCTGCTCTCCCCTGCCTACACCCCCCTCAGACACAGTGTCAAGACCACTATAAAGACTGTTACCACCTGGCCTGAGGATGCATTCTGCAAACTACAGGACTTCTTCGAACAGACAGACTGGGATTTATTTGAACATCAAGAGCTAGAAACATTAACAGGAACGGTACTGGACTATATCAAGTTCTGTATCGGAAATGTGACTGTGGACAAAAACATTCGGGTTTTCCAAAACCAGAAACCTTGGATGACCAAACAGGTCCGCACACTCCTCAAAGCCCGCGACGCTGCCTTCAGGTCTGGTAATAGAGCTCTGTACAGAGCCGCTTGTGCCAACCTGAAAGGTGGTATTAAGGAAGCTAAGGCGGTCTATAAGAGGAGCATAGAGTCCCACCTGTCCAGCAAAAATAAACGGGAGGTGTGGCAGGGCATACAAAACATCACGAACTACAGAGGCCGTGATGCGACAACAGGAGACCTGAGTGCGATGCTGGCAGAAGAGCTAAATTGCTTCTTTGCTCGCTTTGAAACATCACAACAACAGCACTCATCTGCTCCAGCCTCACCTCCACCCTCATCTGGCTCCCGTACCAGTCCAGCCCTGCCTCCATCCCCTCCTGATTCCTGCACCACTCTACTTACTGTGAGGGAACACGATGTTAGACGGATGTTTCTGGCAGTGAACCCCAGGAAAGCTGCTGGCCCAGACGGAGTACCTGGTAAGGTGCTCAGATCGTGTGCCCACCAGCTTGCCCACATCTTTACCAGAATCTTCAATCTCTCCCTGGCCCAAGCAGTCATCCCGTCCTGCCTAAAATCAGCCACAATCATTCCAGTGCCAAAGAAGTCGCCCACCACTAGCCTAAATGATTATCGTCCTGTGGCCCTCACTCCAGTTATCATGAAGTGCTTTGAGAGATTGGTTCTTCAGCACATCAAGGACTACCTCCCCCCAGACTTCGATCCTTATCAGTTTGCATATCGCGCAAACAGATCCACAGAGGATGCTATCGCCGTAGCTGTCCACTCCCTGTTGAGACATCTAGAGCAGCAACAGAGCTACGTCCGGATGCTTTTTGTGGATTACAGTTCGGCTTTTAATACAATCATTCCGGACATTCTCATCACCAAATTGGTCACTCTTGGCCTCCCCCCCCCCCTCACATGTGCCTGGATAAAGGACTTTCTCACCAACCGGTCTCAGACAGTGAGACTCGGACCCCACCTCTCCTCCACTCGCACGTTGAGTACAGGTTCTCCACAGGGCTGTGTGCTGAGCCCCCTCCTGTACTGTCTCTACACATACGACTGTAGTCCAGTCCACAATAATAATCTTATCGTCAAGTTTGCTGACGACACCACAGTGGTCGGACTCATCTCAAAAGGAGATGAGGTAGCCTACAGAGAGGAAGTCCTGAACTTGGCAGCCTGGTGTTCAAAGAACAATCTGGCTCTAAACACCAAGAAAACCAAGGAGCTCATTGTAGACTTCAGGAAGCACAACACTGAGCTGGCCCCCCTTTTCATCAGTGGTGAGTGTGTGGAGAGGGTCCACACCTTCCGGTTTCTTGGCGTCCTTATCTCTGCAGACATCTCCTGGACGGACAATATCACAGCGGTTATTAAGAAGGCTCAAACTCGGCTACACTTCCTGAGGGTTCTCAGGAAGTACAGTCTGGACCCCAACCTGCTGCTGATCTTCTACCGCTCGTCCGTCAAGAGCCTGCTGACATACTGTATCACGGTGTGGTACGGTAGCTGCACCGCGGCAGACAGGGAGAGGCTTCAGAGAGTAATAAGAGCAGCACAGAAGATCATTGGCTGCCCTCTCCCCTCCCTGATGGATATTTACACCTCCCGTTGCCTCAGCAGAGGAAAAACCATCATTAAGGACAGCTCTCACCCTGGCTTTGATCTGTTCAATCTGTTGCCCTCAGGGAGACGTTACAGGTGCATCAAAACAAGGACTAATAGATTTAAGAATATTTTTTTCCCAAAAGCTATTACCATTCTAAACACACACATGTACTGATTTCACAGTATATGTATATAGTGTCTCAAAACTGTGCATTTCATAGTACCTCCCCCATCCGCCCCAATATCTTGTTTATTTATCTTGTTTATTTATCTTGTTTATTTGTCTGTTTATTTATCTTGTTTATTTATCTTATTTATCTTGTTTATTCTTCTTGTTTATTTTATGTACATGTTGGCACGGAACAAAAAGGAGTGGCTCTTAATTTCATTGTACATGTGTATAGTGACAATAAAAGGCATTCAATTCAATTCAATTCAATTATGTTTAAATGTGGTTTATGCTGTTTTATGCTGTTTTCTTATGTTTTTGTGTTTGTTTGTTTACTGTTCAAGGATTGTCAAATCTTGTAAACAAGATCGCCACTTCATTGATTATTATGATTATTATGAAAAGGATGGTTTCAAATACGCTTTCAAATTCAACGGCTGTATGTTTCACGGACATGAATGTCATTATAACCCCAACCATTTACATCCGTTATCAAAAGTACCCTACGGCTTGCTCAGAAGACAATTTGATGACAAAGTCGAAATATTGGAAAAAGCGTACAAATTGTATCACAGAGCCGGCAATAGTGAAAAAATACGATATGTCGACTTTACAAGTTTGTATCCCTTTTGCCAGGCCAAAAAATGTTACCCCATAGGACATCCACAAATAATTTTCAAGGATTTTGAACCTCTTGAAAATTATTATGGGTTTGTCAATGCGACAGTACTGCCACCACGAAAATTGCTTCACCCTGTCCTTCTCTATAGGACTGGTGGTAAGCTTATGTTTCCACTCTGTCGTACATGCACCGAACAGCAGAATCGGACAGACCCGTGTGGCCATACTGATGAGGAAAGAGCGATTTCAGGCTGTTGGGTCAGCATCGAGCTGTTGAAAGGTGTGGAAAAGGGTTATGTTGTAATGAATGTGGACGAGGTGTGGCATTTTCCACAACAGTCAGAAACTGTTTTGTGACCATGTTAGAACATTTTTACAATACAAACAAGAGGCCAGCGGGTTCCCTGCACACGTTGTGACAGACGCAGACAAGGAATCCTACATCTCAGATTACTTTGAGGAAGAGGGGATTAAGATGGACGTTGATAAGATAAGTCATAACCCAGCACGGCATTCTATTAACAAACTTCTGTTGAACTCACTTTGGGGTCGTTTCTCGATGCGTGAAAACTTGCCGTGTACAGAGCTAATTTCGGACCTGGAACAGTTTACACAACATATATTTGGCAATGGTTACGACGTTAAACACTTTTCCTTCGTGTCAGACAGCGTAGCGCTAATTCAGTGGTGTTACACGGATGGGAAAGGGGGTCAGACTCGTGACATCAACATCTTTCTTGGGGCTTTTACAACAGCTCATGCACGTCTAGAGCTGTATGAATTGATGGACAAATTGGGTGACAGGTTATTGTACAGTGACAGACAGTGTGATCTTTACATCTAGAGAGGGCAACTGGGAACCTTGCTCCCTGATTTTACAACGCTCCCATATGGCTTCTGACAATCTTTTTGGACAGGGGTGTGCGAGACACAGATGGTTTTGATTTCAGATTACAACATCCGTTTTCATGTGTGATAAGTGGCCCTTCAAACTCGGGGAAGTCATATTTTGTAAATTTGTAAATGTTGTTGCAAAAATGCTGTACAGTTAATTTCTTAAAAAAATATTAAATATTGTGTATATTTATGATTGTTGGCAACTGTTGTATGATGAATTGTTGAAAATGGACAAAATAAAATTTGTTGAAGGATTACCACAGACTCTAAATGATGATGCTCTGTTTCTGGTCGACACAACTAATTTGTTGATCCTTGATGATCTGATGAAAGAGGCCAGCAGGAGCAACGAGGTGGAAAAAGTGTTGTACATCATAGAAATCTAATGCTATTTATATTGTGCAGAATTTATTTTGCCAAGGGAAAGCCAGCAGGACCATCAGCTTAAACACAAATTATCTGATGTTGTTTAAAAACCCCTGAGACGCTAATCAAGTCAGTGTTCTAGGAAGATAAATGTATCCCGGCAACACAAAATTTTTTATGGAATGTTATCAAGACGCAACCAGCAAACCTTTCGGGTACCTGCTGATTGATTATAAAACAAAAACACCTGAACACTATCGGCTCAGAACAGATTTACTTGCACCACACCCTGTGGTATATCTCCAGAAAAGAAGATAACGAAATGTCGGCCAGACTTTGTGGAAACCTGCCGCTTTTAAAAAATATTATTAAAAGCAACACCCAAACAAAGACGGATTATTTTACAAACTGCCACAGACGAACTCATTGCGACATTGTGTGAAGTAGCTCTTAATGTTCTCTATGGTAATATACCGCTCACATCACAACAATACCAGAAACTGAGAAAAAGGAAAAGCATAATCAAATTTGTAGTGGATAAGACAGTTGGAGTTAAAAGAAAGAGACGTGTAATAAACCAACAGGGGGGCTTTCTTCTACCACTCTTAAGCGTGGCTATTCCTTTCATCTCCAGCCTGATTGCTTCTAGATAACAGGGGAATGGAGTACGCAGAGAAAATGTTTTTAGTCCCACAGCATCAGTTGGATAAACTAAAGACCGTAACAAACCGCGATCCTATACAGCAAATTGTGGAAAATGATTTGGACATAGCTATAAGAAATATTTTGCACCGATCTGACTTGGACAATTATGAAAAGGCGAAGCTGTACACAAGCATTTTACAACGCTTTTTAACCATCGCTAGACAAGGGGACTGTGAAAACAGCACATTAACATTGACACCCCTGCAGATTGAGCACACTGAAAAAGAAAAGCCGTCCCCGCCGCCTGGCGTAAACCCCCACGACGATTTAGATAACGTAGTGGCCAATATTTTGAAGAATATTCCGCAGAGGAGTGTAAAAAATGCTTGCTACATTTTAGATAAAATGTCTAATATGAAAGATGTGACATCTTGGGACAATTCAGGGGAGTTTGTGTTTAACGGTAGAACAATTCCTGGTTCACACATGCTCGATTTAGTTAAAGGAATCACGGCTCCGCAAAAGATTTCTGATGCTCGAAGACCTGTCAGCTGGCTCGAATTTCTGGAGGATTTTGCTACTTTAAACATACCATACTCAACGGTGCCAAACCATTATGTCAGACACGCAATTAACTCTTTCAAAACCAAATCGACTTCACCTATAACCATCTCGTCTAAGAAGCGTAAAAAACAGAAAATACTGCAGAGCACGACATCAGCACAATCAAATTATTCAGATGGCCCAGTATTCAAATGACCCACTCTTGACATGAGTCAGTGGCTAAGTTTTTAATCCACGAGTTTTCTAATGTTTATGATCTTGTAATTATATGTATTGCTGGATGTGGCGTATGTATAATAATAATAATAATAATAATAATAATAATAATAATAATAATAAAGAGTCAAAAGAAGAAGAAATCTCTGTTCTTTGTTTTTATTGAAAAAATCTAGTATTAGACATAAACATTTCACCTGTCTGAACACAATGAATACATTTGAAAACATTTTCATTACAGCGACCTTTTTTTAATTTTAGTTTTTTCATAAATGCAGACACCATCTTGTCATTTTTAATAAAATCGCCGGTATACATCTTCAACACATGGTCATAATCATACCCCTTTACCAGGTGATAGAGAAAAAACACACAATGCTGCCCGCAGGTTTCTGCTGAAAAATCTTGGACTTGTACTGCTGAATGCTGAATCACTCTAGAATTGCAGTTTAGAAAGTTTTTGATATTCTGTGGAAAACGATTGTCATCTGGTTTATTACCAAAGCTGTCAAAAAAACAACCCACGCTGACCTCGTTTATGCAGATGGCTAACCAGTGTTCACCCGGGAGTCCTGAAGGATGCATGTTGATTATCACCATTGACGGTAATTTTCTTAAGGGAGCTTTTGGTAGGTGGTCACATGGGAGTACGCTGAGAAAATGGGTATCACTCGAGATCTTATCCATTATAGTCGTAAGCTGGATGGTGTCCATTTTGCCTATTAATAGTAATCAACCAGTATAGGTCTGCGATTTGACACTTCGATGATGCTGTCAAATATGGCATAAACAATTAAGTTGATCATTCGCGGTAGAGGCTGTCTAAAATATGCTTCTAGTCTAATATTTCCAGACTTGATAAACGATACGTGTTGACTGCAGTCTTCGTCCAGCGTGAGATTAAACGCATAAAGGGTATAACCGTGCAGAAAATCCTCCCTATCAATAGATAGAGGCTGATTTTTAAGATTTTTAAGCCAACGCTAACTGGTAAAATTCACACACTGCAGATCCACTTCCATATTCAGGCTGCAGAGGTTTAGCGGGGTGCTGCTGGCCATCCAGATAAACGGCCAAAAATTCTAGGTCATAGTTTTTAAATGTGAACGGATTTTTGTTATACGAGCCTGTAAACGCGTCATTATCAACCATAGCCAGAACCACAGATTTTGGTAGAGTTCCTAAGAACAAGTTTTCTTGATTACAAACATGTGAGCCTACAGGAATTGAGAAGTTTTTCACACCTACTCTTGACGATGGGGTATTTGGCTGGCGTTGAGAACAATGCTTGTGCGTGCCCCAATCTCACACCTGGTGATACAGACACTTTTTTCACAAACAGCGAAGCTGACACGATGTTTACTTTATAGGCTACAGCATCGCTCTGCATCAAACAGAATTCATCTTTTGCCCATGTCATGCGAATTTTAATGTCCACACCATTAAGCATTAGTTTTTCTTGAAAGAATATATCACTGTGAATGGGAGCCAGTAGTTCAACAACATTGCTGGTGTTGGTAAATGCAGCTCATTTGGTCAAACCTCTATTACCACCAGCGGGGTCCGTCACGTCCATGTGACCGGCTGTGTCTTTGTAAAAGAGCCCCGCTGAGAATAGCGTTTCAAGAGCGTCTTTACCATAATTAGTAAGACACTCTATTATGCAACGATAAGGATATGTGTTGGAGCTTTGTGATATGAGACGGTCTCCAAGCAACACGTCCAATTGTGAAAATATTGTACTCGATGTTTCTGATATTGCTGACAACGGAGGTACTTCTATATACGTATTTTTTTCAATAATGGTTTGAGTCAACGGTACTGTGAATAGATCCAGTTTGGTTTTTAAGCATTCTTCTGACATACTGTGTAGTAAAGACATGGTCTAAAATATTGCTTTAACACAGGTCTTTGGTCTTTTTGCTGTAGAGCTGGTTGGTGTCTTCTTGTGTTTGCGTTTTACAACTGACGATTTCTTGGTGTTATGTTTTCTTTTCTTCATCGTTTTGGCCACTCCACCGAACCTCTAGATGCTCTTCTGTGAGCCATCACCACAAGTCCGGACCTGTCTTGAGTGTTATTATTGTTGTTATTATTAAGCGTATGCGATAATGTATTACTAACAACATCGCTTAGTATGTTTTTTGCAGCTGATTTAAGATGTGGAATGGCTATGCTAAAACCACGTTTTAGCATATTCTAAAGAGACTAAAGATACCCCCTAACCCGGCTCCATACATAACCCCGCCCCCTGCATAGCTGGGGAGGCCGTTCCCTACTTGATTCTGGTAATACGCGACATAATGCAGAGGGTCTGTGAGGTGATTGTTGAAATATGACATTTTTTTTTTAAAAGAAATTGTTTCACAGGCCTAAAATGCAGCTTGGCACACACCTTCCCGTAACTGAAGCACACGTCTCAATTTTGATCGTCTTTCACGTGTATGGTTATCTCACTGACGGACGATTTATTAACCAATACGTAGTGTGGGGTGTCGTATCTAACACTAACAATCTTGTGATTCTCCCCCTCTATATGTACACATCTTAGCAGCGGTACGTAGAAATCACCCACAGTCTGGTATTCTATGATATCAGTATAAATATACATACTGTAAAACCCCGCATTAATGTCAGCCTGAAAAGGCGCATAAGTCATACCAGACCTTTCAAGAGTATGGTCCGTAGTTTCAATAGCAACCCTCGGTTTTACTCCTAAAATATTGGCCATCTTTCCATAAAATGTCAGCGATGTCTTCGGAGGGCCTTTCAGAACCACCTTATTTTTAACATGATCATAGCCAAGACTCGCACGTTGTGTCAGGTACGCGTTGATCTCCCTGATCAAAAAAACGACATCATCATAATATCCAGTCTTTAACCTGTAAGATGCGTTTGATATATTGCCTTCAATATTATATTCGGTGCCCCAATTCTCTGTCTTCGTTGTTTCACCATAGTTGAAAATGAACGTAGCATCTTTCTCATTAAATGTGTACCACGACAGCGGATATTCAAATTCGATTAACCCGACTTGCCACTCTCCTTTTAGATTGATAATTTTCGATAATCGAGTTGTATAACACGAGATACGATTTTCCGGGTAAACAGTTGTTGAGGCATTACAGGGAAGCGTTACATAAACGCCACCCTCAGTCATGGTTGGATTTTTAAATGAATGTGTGCTATCTACGAGGTTTCATTTGTTTTATGGGGTCTGTACATCGACCAGTTCTTTCTGGTCAATCCATGATGTGAATTTTGAGGGCCATCCAAGCCATCTAACCAAAATCAAATGTTTTTTGGCTTTGTTTCTTCTTGTCTAAAATTTTTTCCACTTTAAATGTTTTGTTTTTGTTCACAAATATTTTTTGTAATTCCTCTTCATAAAAAACACCATCGATGTGCTGGCTCAAATTTTGTCTATTACCTGAAGACACTTAACATAGAAACAGATACTCACATATTCAATTGGAGCAAGAAAAATAAGACACCAGCCGTGAGTGAGAAGAAGCAAGGGTCCAGGTTTATTCGTTCCGTTCCACCACACGAGATCCCCACAGTTTGAGACGTCCCAAAATGCAATCTAAAAAAAAACAGAGCTTCAGCTCTTCTATTTATACTGTTTTCTTAGGGTCAGGATGACCCAGACATCAATATGTTTTAGAAAGAGCCTTCCCACAATACCATTATGTTTTAGAAAGAACCTTCCCCGAACACCATTAGGTTTTCGAAAGAGCCTTCCCATAATACCAATAGGTACGAGACTCAACATTTCGGAGAGACCTTGGTCTCACGGGGTCCGCTGTTCCCATCGACGGTTATCTCGCGGCCCTAGCCATTCCCATCGACGGTTATCTTGCGGCCCTAGCCGTTCCCATCGACGGTTATCTCACAAGTGCAACTTGGCTCAACTACCCTTATAAACGGCCCGTCTTGGTTCTCTCTTAAAAATTAAGACCTTCGTCTGTGTTACTCCTGACTTTTTCTCGTGAGAAAAGAATTCTCCACACCTTCAAGTGCATTATGAGTAAGTTTCTTTCACATTTTTCTGTATTTCTGTTTTATAATGCTTTCTTCTTTTCATATTTGCTCTATATTTCTTTTATATCTGGTTATACTGCTTGCAAGTATTTTACCCCCTTTTCTGTACTCCATACTTCACAATATCATTATAATATCCTTATAATCCTTATATTATCCTTATAATATCCTAATACTCCTTTTATTATTCTTATAATGTTCTGTTTTCCTTCTGTATGTGTGTGCATGGCGGCATAGGCCTCTGTGTGTATGTGTGTCTCTTAGTTGACCATCCACCTACGCTCTGAGGCCTGCCGCACTTAATCAAATACATGTATTGTTATCCCCCTGCGCCTTGCTTATCTGTGTGTTGTGTCTTAGGTGAACATCTGTTCATACAGTCCACCAGCCCAGTGAATTCTCAAAAAGATTACATATTACTCATACTAGGTCTCCCTCGTGTTTATTTCATGTATATTTTATATACAACAGATGACATCGCCGTCATAATCCCACAATCTATAGATGGGACATTTGCGTGATATTTGTGACGATCTCGCCGGCAGATGGTGCTGTGACAACAACGTACACGAGCGGCTTCAGAGCGCGCACGTGCTTGAAGTGCGCATGGATGCCTAATCTGTGTCAAGTGTTGCCAGTTGTCGGCAGTTAAGAGAATGCTGACTGGTTATTTAAACCCCTCAGGTTGCTGCGCATATCGCGCAGCATTAAAGTAAAGTAGAGAAAAGACTAATGGAGAAAGGACAAACAGAGAAGAAGATGGAATGAATAATGGTGCCAGGCTGTGATGTTGCCATGCTCTGTCTGTTTTCCTGTTCTTAGTTTATGCCTTGTTAAGAGCGTTTATGCTGTGCCTAGTTGAGAGTGTTTATGCCATGCCTTGGTTAAGAGTGGTTATGCCATTCCATAGTAAGGAGTGTTTATGCAATGCCTTGTTAAGAGTGTTGATGCCATGCCATAGTTATGAGCGTTTATGCTATGCCTAGTTGAGAGTGTTTATGCTATGCCATACTTAAGAGTGTTTTTGTTTGATGAGTCCATCCATCCATCCATCTTCAACCGCTTACTCCTTTTCAGGGTCACAGGGGAACCTGGAGCCTATCCCAGGGAGCATCGGGCACAAGGCGGGGTACACCCTAGGGGTTACGCCGGGGCCGTCTTTAGGACCATATAGGTTTTTATACACCACAGATTCATTTTCTTTGTTCACATCAATAGGTCTCATCTTAATGCTCCTGTGATAGCTGGCATTGTATCCATCCGTGATGTCTTGTAGAATATCGATATAGCGTTTGGAGTTTGTAGCAGTTAAATATCTCCACATCTGCCCTTTTAAGGTTCTATTAAACCGTTCGACGATGCATGCTTTTAAATCGGTGGCTGTTGCAAAATGTTGTATGTTGTACTTTTTTGTCATGCTTTGAAAATGTTTATTAAAATATTCTTTCCCATTACCTGTCTGTAGTTTAGGGGGCACCCCGCCCTCATCCAGAATAGATTCGAAAGATTTAGACACCTCGACGACGGATTTATTTTTTAAAACCCGAGTCCACGCATATTTACTAAACATATCTATGCACGTTAACAGAAAATGAACGTTGTCGTTTTCCTTGGCGTATGCAGACATATCAACCAGATTGGCTTGAAACTGCATATCAATACCATAAACAAAAACACGATTTCATTTGTATTTTAACGGTGCAGTTCTGTGTAACGTGTAAGCATCCTCGCCGGCGAGCCACCCTGAAACTTGTTTATCTGTTAAACGAACCCCTGTTTCTTTTAAAACGCCATCTTTTAAATGTTTTTTACCACCAAAAGACCCCGCATTTGAAGGTGTGTAATACACTTTTTTCATTTCTTCTGACATATCGACACTTTAGCATCCACAAAAGAATAACTCAGATGGTCTTAAATGTCATGGTATTTATTTCAGTAAAAGAACACAAATGTTATCATACATCATCATCGAGGGAGTGTAGAAATTTTATACACATCAGTGTTTTTCTCAACCATATATGCAATAAATGTGTCGATTATTTCACAGACAACAGCCTGCTCATTTCTCGACAGAAGCATTACACACAAATCATGCACATATGTACACATACATAAAATGTCTACAATTCTAACAGGTCTGCCACATTCAGTCACAAGATCTGGTATTTTTGTAATGGAAGCCCAAATCGGATTGCATGCATTAATACACATGTATCAAAGCAGTCCAATCGCACACTGTACCTCGCACAAGACACATCTGATTCTCGACATTTGTTAGACATCTCGGGTCAACATTGCATCCGTTTACAGCACAGTCCGTAAGGCATTTGTACAATAGACTGTACATCTCGCACCTAATATGCTGTTTAAGCAGACTCTTTGCTAATCCTGTAGCGCTACACGCATTTCCTATCTCAAACGACTGGTGTGACCCCCTACCAGCTGTCCACGGCGTCATAGACTATCTGCTCGCTGCTGACATCCACAAGTTTCTCTCTGACATCGTGAAGCCTTTGCACGATGTACACTTCATCCCGCAGCTTGTGCAGAACGGCATTCACCGATCCTTGAATTTTCTGGGGGTTAACCCGCAAACTACACCGACTCAATGCTTGAGCGATGAAATGTTTAAGTCTGGGCTTGTCCAGATCACGGGATAGTTCCTCAAAGTATTTGTCAAAGAAATACGCGTCAGGTTCGAACAGACACGAGTGTCTAATCTGACTCGGATGATGCACTTCGCACCCCAAACAGAGTTCTTTCAGCTTTTTGTTGATAAGATGTTCCAGAGGACCACGACTGTCACTTTTATAATATTGAATGCTTCAGATCGAATACAGCTGTCTGTGTCATCAATACCGATGGAGGCAGAGGTGCCAGTTAAAAAGCCGCTGATTCCGTACGGAGTTGTGAGGAAACTTATGTTGTGATATCCTAATTCTTTTCAGAAATTATCTAGCCACCTGTTGTTGCATGTTTGTGGGAGGGATTCTAGCGTTGTTGCATTGTCATCAGGCAAAGCTGGCGCTGTCTCCGGGTTGTTGCTGTAGCAGGCATATGCAGAATCTTGAGACATCTTTGTAATACGTGTTCACTGTAACACAGGCCACCCCTTTTTAATCATCGCTGCATGAGGGCGGTCTTAAGAGAGGTTCTCCAAAGTTGGTAACGCCCTGCTCAGGGTTAAACATCAGTTCCTTTACAGTGTCATTCCTACGAAGAATTTTTGACAAACTAACACATTGTTGTTTTTTTTTAGCCGTTGTATCAGTTAGTTACAGACTGTCTTCTGTGTTTTAACCGTAATGACTTAAGACAATATTTAAAAGCCATTAACACCCCCAGACACTAACTCATTATCATAAACAAACTGATAGGATTACACCACGACCCCCCTGGTCATAAAATAAGTGTCTCCCCCACAAAACTCTTGGTGAGGAAAAACACATAGGGCCATAAATTATTTGTACCTACAAACTGTCGTTCAAGAAAAACACAGAGATCATAAATTAGCACACTACTTCGATTGACATTTTGACAGAAAGCGCTGTCTACCGATGAAACACGTGTATGGGCATGGGTTTAGAGAGTGAGAGAGAGAGGTGTGTCTGAAACACGTATGTATGGGTGGGGTTTAGAGAGAGAGAGAGGTGTTTCGTTTAACATCATTAATGCTTTAACCCAGTGAATGGAAGACATCTCGGGAAAACTTATCTCCTAGTTTAAACAATACGGTGATTCTTTTAGCCAACACTTTAACATTTTTAGCTCATAAGGATCTTTGTTTAGAAGTCATGTAATACGCGCGATTCTTTTTAAACAGCTCTTTTAACCATTTTTACATCCTAAAGGTTTGTGTTTTTTGGAAGACAAGTATTACGGATTCTTTTTAAACAGCTCTTTTTATCCTTTTTTTTACATCCTAAAGGTTTATGTTTAGAAATTATGTAATACGAGCAATTCTTTTAAACAGATTCTTTTTTTAAAAAACGCTTTACCTCCTAAACTTTTTATTCAAAGGCGAACCGGGCTCCCTAAAAACGTAATCAACATTTGTTTTAATTTATTTCACAAAACAAATATTCTACTTATATATGTACACATTCAAAGATCATGCTTTTTCTAACAATGTGTTCACACAAATGAAATAACACCACACAGTAACACAAACACATGCCCAGTATTAAACATTGATATGCTTTACAGATGTATCCCCCCCACCCCCCCAAAAAAATCCAGACTCATTAACATAAACACCTTTGTTGGGAGGGGGGACTACTCCCCCCAAACACCCCTCTCCACCACAACCCAGACACACAGGAGCCAGATTGACCCCCTGATACACTCGATAGTGTTACCCCCACCCTTGTTCATAAATTAGCTTACCTGCAGAAACGTCGGCCTGAGAAGCACAGAGGGCCATAAATCAACACACACTACTTTGATTGACAGTTTGACAGAAAGTGTATGATATAACTACTCAACTGCGTGTCACTCAATTTGACTGAACATGCACAAAATTTGTCACATCAATATAGGTACAGCTCTTCGCTTTCTGGGATATCCATAAACCATTCTTTCTCAAAATTAAAGTCTTTTCCTTCATGCACTTGCACTGTGCAATGAAGGGCAGAGGACAGCATAAAATCAACACAGTTGTCCTTCATCTTATAAATGTCAACAAACGAGCACAGGCTCTAGGCTTGTTATGCATGGACCATTGATAAACACAGAGCTCTGTTTTGTTAACAAATAGAGTTCCCAAAGATGAGTCATCAGTTATTGTTAATCCCTGAGGTGAGGACATAAAATTTAAGTGTAAAACATACATTAAGTCACTGCCCAGTAGATTGACTTGGACATGGAGATGAAATTAGGTCTAATACTGAATGTCCTGTTACACCCATGGAGTGCAGTGACCGTGAACTCGTTTTCGGGGATTCTTTTAAGTCGCAGTGTTTTATTACTGAATATATTGCTCCTGAATCTACCAAAAATGTGACACTTTGCCCATTAACTACAACAGATATACATGGTAACTGTGTAAAAGGAGAGGCATTATACTTTAAAAGGTTAAGGGTCATGACTGGTTCAGACATTTGTGAATTGTGAGTCTAATGTTGGATGTGGGTGTGTGCATATATTCCTGTTCTTTGTGAGCTAACTGAAAGTTTGAGTGTCTGATGTCACCTCTTCTGTTCCCAGGTGCCTCACCCTTCCCTTAGCTCCGTCCGTCAGTTCACTTCTGCTCTGGACAGTCTCTTGCAAAATGTCCAACTTTTTCACAGTTGTAGCAGTTTAATCCTGGTCCAATGCCCTGATAGCCGGGTCTTCCTCGTCTGCATGCTTTTGGTCTTCCTCTCCTCTCCATCTTTCTTTCCTTTGCCTCTCGTATGAACTTCTCCGCATGGTTTGCATATCTTTCCACTTGTGTGAGGCTTCCAGTGTCCCAGGTGATACACTGTTGTTTGATTATAGCGGCAATTTCTGGTTTCATGCCATTCATGAAGCTGTTTCTGAGATGTGCCTCCCATGCTGTGATGGCCACCTGCCCATCTGCCAGAGCGTCGGGTTTCTCCAAGCCTGAGTTTGCATCATGGATCTCAGTGAGCCTGGACAGGTACTGTGATACAGTCTCTGAGTCTTGTTGTTTACACATCGCTATTTTTGTCATGTCCAGTCGCATGGGAAAGGTGTTCGTCAGCCTCTGCTGGAGCGCCGTGATTTGTGCTCTGTACCTTGCGTTGACTCAATCATCCCACTGTGGGTTGCTCAGGCAGACATCATCCTTTGGGAATTCACGTGAAACCTTGATCCAGTCCGTGCCAAGTTTTGCCATGAGCAGTCGTCGTAGTTCATGAGTGGTTGGTCTGAATTCTCTGCAGAATATCTGAAGTTCATCCCCAAACTTTCGTCCTCCTACTTTGCGGAACGTCGGCAGATGCGTCATGTCTTCCAATGTCCAGGGTCTGTGAACTAGCATAGGGCCTCCTTCTCCGGCCACTTCTAGCATTGGGGCATTTATCCTGGCGTGCATTGTCCTTTCTCTGTCTGATTTTGGTTTGAAGCCCTCAGGCAGCAATGTTGTTTGTCCCTTCACTTGGGATCTCGTATGTAACGCCACCGGTGAAGTTAGGATGGTTGGAGCATAGTTCGGTGGGGGTTGGTGGCTCAGTTCTGACAGGTTCGGATAGAGTGGCGTAGGCTGGGCTGCTGCATTGTGAGGAGGTGCCTCTGAAGCTGCAGGTTCCTCCCTCCTTACTGGCTGTGGGCGTCGCGGTGGGGCGGAGTCCAGGTCGGGATCAGCTCTCTGCAATTTAGCACACTGAGAAACAGATGAGGGCCCTGCCTGACATTTTTTCTCTCTTTTATGTGCCTCGCTCTGCCATTCAGCAAATGCCTTCCAGTCAGCCAAAAACTGCAATTCGCTCTTTGTTTTAGGGGTCGCTCTCTCTCTCCTTTGTCTCTAAATTAAGTTTCAGTTGTTCTAAATGTCTGAGAATAAAACTACCTTTTTCAGGAAAAGCACATTCTTTAACCCATACATCATATTGATTCAAACATCCTTCCCCATAATTCACACGCATAAACATGATGTTAGGATCAACATATGAGCACCCTGTCACAGGATGTGCTTTGCTATATGTTTTCCCCATATTTTATTTTATTTTATTTTTATTTTTACAGCTTCTATAACTTTCAAAGTTTTAATCAATTTAACGTGCTATGAAAATCAAATGAATATGCATTCTCGTGCACAGACAGAAAAGGTTCAAAATGTGTGCCAAATCTCTAGATTTAATTAATCATATAACCTATAGGTTCAATAGAGCAAACCTTAAGAATGTAAAAGAGTTTACCTGTGAGGGCGAGTCCACATACAGCAATTTGGTAGGACTTACAGTTTTCTCTTCCCTTCTTCTTTTTTTTTTTTAAATAATAAGTTCTTTTTTTTATTATTATTATTATTATTTATCTCAGTAAAATTTACTTGTGCGTTAAATTTGCCAAATGTATCATGTACCACTGATATGATGGAATGAGTCAATGGGGCATGCCACAATATAATAATCCACAGTAAAAATACTGCGCCTCTTTCGCTTCTTAATAAGTACTCTCTTTACTTATTTATTCCTCGAAATGGACTCTTTCCGTTAGCAAATATTTTTACCATTATTATCTCTCTCTCTCTCTCTCTCTCTCTCTCTCTCTCTCTATATATATATATATATATATATATACCCCCATCAGTATATAGCTTACTTTTGAAGTGTTGTGGATAAAAATGTCATAAAATAAACATGAGGGAGACCTAGTATCCAGTAAAGGGGAGAAGAAGAAAAGACGGGCACCTAGACACACAGAAGCGGTATTAGGCGGATATTGACAAATTGGATTTACACGTTAAAGATCTTTAAGGGTACTACACTATGGTTTATTAGTCAAAAAGTCAAAAAAGAAGTATACGAGCTGAGGAGTGCTAACACACACACACTCTCGTACAGTCAAGGGCAGGCAAGTAGACATAACACACACACACACACACACTCTCTCTCTCTCACACACATAACATTATAACTTTATAAGAATAAATAAAAAGGAGTATTAAGATATTATAAGGGTAATATCTTATAATAATAGAAAACTCTTTATAAAATACAGAATAGTAGGATATGTAGAACAGTAGAAGGGTAATATAATGATATTATGAAGTAGGAAGTACAGTAAACCGTTTTTCAAGCAGTATAACTATATATAAAAAATAGAGATATAGAGCAAATATGAAAATAAGTTATAAACTAGAAATACAGGAAAATGTAACTTACTCAGGCCTTAATTTCAAGAGAAAACCATGAGGAGCCATTTATAAGGGCAGCTGAGTCAAGCTGCCCCCCCCCCCTCCCCCCCGCGAGATAATTGTAAGACCAAGGTCACTCTAGATTGTTTTGTCTCTCCACTTTTGATTCTATGGGTTATTCAAAACCCTTGGTTTTGATTCTATGGGTTATTCAAAACCCTTGGTTTTGATTCTATGTGTAATTCAAAAAAACCTGGTTTTGATTCTATGTGTAATTTGAAAACCCCTGGTTTTGATTCTATGTGTAAGTTGAAAAGCCCTGTTTTTTGAGCTATTGGTAAGTGGAATAGCCCTTTTTTTGAACATAATTGTAAGGTAGATGAGCTCTTTTTTAACCCTATTTGTATTGATATCATAGTCTTCTTGAAACTTATGGGTTATTTACTGTGTAAATACAGTATAAATACTGGAGCTTAAGCTCAGGGTATCAGATCACTTCTGAGAATTCTCATCGGTGTGGATCTCGTGTGGTGGAACGGAACCAATAAAGCTATACCCTTGCTTCTTCTCACTCACGGCTGGTGTCTTTTTTTCTATCTCCAACTGGGCTCAGAGGTAGATGTGAGTATTGGCTTCTATGTTAAATTTTAAGTGTTTTTGGGTAATAGGCTAAATTTGAGCCAGCATTTGGTGACCACGAAGGGACTGGGCTAAGATCTATATGTCTGGAATCTCTCCCGTGGGACTTCGCTCTCTAAGCAACAGATAGGCCGTGTAGGAAGAAGGCATTGCAGACGCCTGTTATTTCAAAGCTCTGTTTTAGTGGTCTGTTGTTACGATTGGGAAGCCCCCGGGGTGGGAAGAAAGACTAAAGTTGGTCTCCAAAAGAACCTTGGGTGAGTGAGAAGAGGTAAGAGAAGTATAGATTGTAGAAGATTGTAATTTTGTAATTGTATAAGGTTCATAAGACTGTGTAAGGAAATTGTATATGTGTTGTTTGAGTGAAAGTCCTGCAATACCGCTGGTGAAAGATTCCAGGTCTGATATAGAGGCAGGTGGAAAATGAGGCCTCAAACCCCAGATACCGGCTACTAAAGAAGTAGCGGCTGCTTTGGTGGGGACCCCTAATACCGCTGGAAAAAGATAGATTCCAGGTCTGGATAGAGAGGGGAATAAATCCTGGGCCCAGGTCCAGGTCGCGCAATACAGCGTGCCCGGTGTATGAATGGAATGTGTAATAACAAATGTGTGTGCTTATAATATATGTGCTTATAATATGAGTGCGGTTTTCGGATGTATTTATTAGTGCTCTGAACAGGAGCTCCATACATAAAGAGATATGTGTGTTGGATAAGCTTTAAAAAAAAAAAAAAAAAAAAAAAAAATTTTGGAGAAAGTTGCATTTAATTTATGTGACTGTAAGCTTCATACATACGGAGCTGGTGTGAAGGCGCTTTATACTCTGAGACCACAATTGTGTGTATGTAATAACTAAATATGTGTAATAGTGTGTGATATAATATGTGTATGTGAGCTTGCGGGCGTTGTTTATAAAAAGGAGGTGTGTGTGTGTTCCTATCTGTTCTTATCTGCGCAAGCGGGCCTGCCGTCTGTGTGGAAAGGGAAAAAAAAAAAAGGAAAAGGAAAAAATGTGTGTGTGTGCGCACTTCAGATTGAGCTTTTGTGTGAGATTTTTTTAATGTTTTGAATCTGGTACAGACTTTCTGTGAGTCGGGCGAGACTGTGTGTAGTGTAATTAATTTGGTATCAATAACTACTGTATGAGTGTTTTAAAAATTGTGGAGCATGCACGAACATTGTAAATATTTTAGAGATCTGTCAGACTGCCCATTGTGTGAATAAGAACTTCTAGACCTGTAATATATAACAAAATTGTTGAGAAATCAGTGTGTCAGTCCATTGGAACCTTTCAGTTATATTCCATAAATTATGAAGGTGTTGTTCAGTTAAATGACAAATAATAATAATATAATTTAATTTAAAATAATTTTTCCCCTGTTGTATTCCTTCCCGAAAACACTTATGATAAGTGAAAAAGTACAGGCCCCAAAAATTGGGTAATATTGAATAGGGGTTGTAAATATTATGTCTAAGAACATTGTAAACATGTAAGAATTGCCGGATTGGCCGTGGTGTGAGTTACCTAAAGTTAAACTTAAGATTCATAAGATTAATTGAATCATCTTACTTATTTAATTAATCATCTTAATTAAATTGAATGTATGTACTCTGAGCGTATGTGAGTCCCTAGGGAGGCTGGCTGGACCGAGTACGGATGGAAGGGAAAAGCAGGCATAAATCAGTACGAGATAGGCTAAGCAGGCTGGAACAGCAGGACAAGGTAGGAGGAAAACATTTGGCTGTGAGGGATAACTTAGGGGATTTAGGGGGGGCATGTACAAAAGACTCTAAGGGCTGAGAGGTGTGAGACACGACCAGAGTTATGGCTGAATGTAAGAAAAAGATGAGCCCGATAGAGAGGGTGATAAGCAAACACTGTACAGATGAGAAGGACATTAGGCATTATTGTAAAAAATGGAGTGAGAAGACTAGTGGTGAGTGGAAATGGCCCGAGGAAGGTACTCTTGATGAACAGCTATGCCAGATAATGAAAGAGAGATTAGCTGTATGGAATGAACAGAAAAAAGGCTTGAGAGTGAGGGAGAAATGTGTGAAGACAGAGAAGATAGTGGACTGGTTTGTGAAGGCAGGGAAAGAGGAGAAGGAGAAGGATAGACGGCAGAGAGAACGAGCAGAGGTGGTGGTACGGAAGAAAGAAGAAAGGGAAGCAAGCCTAGGAAAAAAAGATAAAAGAGGCCATTCAGAAGGAATGGGCCGAGGCTCCACCCTCATATAACCCTCAGTACCGTCCTCCAGTGAGACCTGTCGGAAGTGCCCCACCTGCCGGGCTCTACATGATGCAAGATCTGGAGGGCAGAGAAGATGAATGGAAGGAAACCGAGGTGGACATACAGGGAACATTCACCGGATACCAAAGAATGAGGCATCGCATGCAGGAGGATGGAGAACCTACCAAAATGGAAGAAGGATACGAGGATAGAACCCCGGTCGAGAGCGAAAGCCCACGGCTGGACCTCCCACAGGTAGGCAACAAAGAGAGGGACAGGGAACTACAGGAGTATATGAAAAACTGGACCCACACTCCGGGGTGGCCAGAGCATGGGGAGATTCCCACCAGCACTAGCACCCCGAGGCCAGGGTCACGGCCGATGGTGCACAAGCAAAGAGACAAGAAACTGGAGGAAATACAGGAGCAGGAGGGGCATAGGGCCAGTGACAATCAAGAAGGTCGTAGGAGTGAGAGAGGGCACGAGGGTGAAAACGGAGCACGAGGGGCTCCACATACCAGAGGAGGAGAAAAAGGTGAGCCGAGAGACAATGTGGGGCGGGTGGTCCATATAGAGGGGGATGTGGTGCTCTCCCCATATGCTATCGAGGAGGATAAGGAATTGGAGGGCAGGATTCGACGGCTAGAGGACGGGATATCATACGGCGTGGGTAAAATGGATGAATTGAAAAATCTCGCAGGTCAAGCGTTCCAAATGGCGATGGCTGTGAAAAATAAGTATGCGCACAAGCCCCGTCTGGGAGAATCGAAATCACAGAGGTCGAGAAGAGTACTGAACCAGTCAGCAGGAAGACATGTGAAGAGCCTGAGTAAGGCCTCAAAGGTCCTAATATACCACCAGCAGAAGAAGAAGCAAGTGAGTTCAGACATGGATCTGGACGAACAAGGGGGGACTGAGAGCGAGGGGACTGAAACAGACAACGAAGGAAAAGTTGAACAAGACGTCAGTGAGGAGGAGGACTCGGAGCCTAGAGGAGCTAGATCACTACGGAGCAGGGCAAGCCTGAAGCCCCCAGTGAGATTCGAACCTGGTATCACAGCATACTTAGCGCATGCCCGCTCCCAGTCGGAGCCCAGCCTTAATCAGGTTGGGTGGTCACCCCCAGGTCAGATGATGCCCCTCATGGTTAAAGGAAAAGCCCTACATTATGCACCCTGGAGTTTCATGGACCTAACGGGCCTGATCCAACGACTACCCAACATGTGTGAAGGGGGGCAGAAATGGATTACACAGTTTGAGGAAAAAACATCAGGACAGCACCTGGCGATTGGCGATATCAAAGCCATTCTCTGCCAAACAGTGGGCAAGGGATGGGCTGAAGAAATTTTCGATGGGGCAGAACACAGGGATTTGATAGACGACCCCAAGGCTGATGCCATCCCGTTTGGCCTGTACCGACAAGAAATATGGGACGCTGTGAGGAGTATGTTTCCGGCTAAGATGGACCCTGGGAAGCTTGAAAATATAAAACTGAAAGACGAAGAAAACGTGATAACCTTCATACAAGAGTTTCAAGACAAATGGAGGGATGAAACGGGTGCCAAATGGGACGATTCGGTGGCAAGTGTGGGACTGTTCAAACTGCTGTTGAAGAAGGCTCTCCCTGGGGAGGTACAGCAGAAGTTAGAGGAAGTGGTGGGGCTCAACGCAATGGAATGGGCTTCATTTCTGGCACATGTGACCCATCACGTGGAGCAACACAGAAAGCTGAAAAAAGAAGCTAAAGATGCCACCGAAACCCTAATGAGCCAACTCTGTAAGGCACAGCTCGGCGAACTGACCAGGACTAAACAGGAAGAGAAGGAACAGAGGAAGGAACACATTAAGCAAGCGGCGGTAATGGTGCCCCATCCACAAGCGGCAGCCCCAGCACTGGCTGACCCTTTGCTGCTGGCCAGTGGATACCAGGCCCACCCACAACCGCAAGTCCCACACATAACTACTATGCCGCACCCCGCCCAGATGGATTACATATATCATATGAGGGCCCCCATGCACCAGGGGACGCCGCCTGCCTGGGGGAGGGGACGAGGATACGGACGGGGTCGAGTTTTGCAAAGACCAAATATGGCAACTGAAGGGTGTTGGGGATGCGGTGACCCTAGCCACTTCAGGAGAAATTGTCCACGTGTCCCACAACCAACTTGGGGAGACCGCGTGGATAGGGCTGAAAGAAGAGGTCAGGTGCTTGGACCGAGAGCGCTGGAGAGCTATGGAATGCCACCTCAGTGTCAACCGCTACCCCCAGTACCCCCAGGTGGCCCCATGTATGGCCCCTATGGGGAGCCGGGACCCAGCCAGAGTTGAGGAGGCCTAGAGAAGCCCGGGGGGAGCTCATGCAGTCCATCACCACGCTGCACCCAGAACAAGAGCCAACTGTTACAGTGACGATCGGAAACACCTTGCAAGCGCCGTTTATGATAGACACTGGAGCTACATATTCAAGCATAGGGAAAGAAGGTTCACAGCTCCCCCTCACCTGTAAGGCAATTCAAACTATGGGCTTCTCAGGAAAAATACAGACCTTACGATTCACCGAGCCTCAAGAACTAACTCTGGATGGCGTGACAATACAAGCACCCCTGTTATATTCGCCAGGAACACCTGTCAACCTACTGGGGCGTGATGCCCTGTGTAAGTTGGGAGCTCAGATACAGTGCGAGGCGACTGGGATTTGGGTGACATTCCCTAAATCAATATCCACACAATGCCTACTGTTGCACGAGCCACCTAGCACCGCCCGTAATGTGAGGATGGTATACTGGTTGGAGATGTCCGATCCATCTAACTCGGAACTCTGGCACAGATACGCAGAATGGAAACCATGGTTACAGTACATGCGGCCCGATTACACAGAGGTGGAGGCCCCTTTATATCGCACTATTAAATATGATGACGGTGGATGAGACCAGGACTATGCTCAGCTTTGGGAAGACATGGAACAGGGACAAGTAATGGACATTAAAACCATGGAAATAATAAGCGGCCCACAGGGAGTGGCGGCTATGATCAAGCTCCCAGAGAGAATCACAAACTGGTATCAGCTGGAAGGGACAGCGCCCCATGTCACACTCATGGTCACCAAAGGCCTTGAACCGGAAGATGTAGGGCCAATGATAAGGCAGGCGAAAGAAGTAAAAGAGTGGAAGCCAACTACCAATCCGTCTTTGCACAAGTCGCCTGATGGAAAGTTTGTGCGAATCTCAATAACAGCAGTTGACACCGCCGTGGCCACTAGTGTCTGCATATGCACGAGCACGGACCGAAGTGGTTTGCAAATGGCAGTTAAGGCAGCAAAAGATCAGGACAATGAGGAAATACTGGAAACTGTTCCAGAACAGCTATGGACAAAACATCCGACCGACGTAGGGTTTGTTAAATCCGCCGACCTAGCTCAGATTAAGGTAAAAGAGAATGCAAGGTTGCCCTACCAGAAACAGTATCCGTTGTCAGCGCAAGCTAGAGAAGGCATACGGCCCACAATACACGGATTGGTAGAGGCCGGAGTGCTAATCTCCACGCGAAGTCAGTGCAATACCCCCATTTTTCCAGATAGAAAACCTGACTCAGAGAAGTGGAGGCTAGTACATGATTTGCGTGCTATTAACCAAATCGTGATACCTGAAACACCGGTAGTGCCAGACCCACACACCCTATTGTCGAACATTCCAGAAGGGACCAAATGGTATACTGTCATAGACTTATGCTCAGCATTTTTTAGCGTGCCACTGCACCCAGACTCACAGCATTTGTTTGCTTTCACGTATGAAGGGCAGCAGTACACATACACTAGACTTCCGCAGGGATACTGTGAAAGCCCATCCATATTTAATCAGGTACTGGCTCAAGACCTCTCAGCCCTGGAGTGCCGTAGCACCATCTTGCAATATGTTGACGACCTTTTGATTTGTAGTGCGTCCAAAGAACAATGCCAGCACGACTCACTAAAGGTTCTAAGAATGTTGGCCGAAAATGGCCACAAAGTAAGTAAAGAAAAGTTGCAATTTTGTAGACAAAAAGTGGAATACCTAGGTCGTGTGTTAGAGGGAGAAAGCCGTACTATAGCGCCAAAGCATGTAGAGGCCATACGCAAGGCCCCACAGCCAACCACCGTGCGACAGATGTTGGCGTTTCTAGGAATGGCGGGGTTCAGTTGCCCATGGATATGTGAGTTCGCGCTAAGGGTTCAACCATTACGGGACATGATTAAGGCAGCAGACCAATCACAGCCAAGTGCCCCCCTCGTCTGGACTCCTGAAGCTCTAGCCGCACTTGCAGATATTAAAATGGCCTTAATGACCGCTCCTGCATTGGCTAGCCCAGACTATAGCAAACCGTTTCACCTCTATGTATCCGAAAGAAAGGGGTACGCATTGGCTGTCCTAACTCAGCAGCAACAAGGGATGGGAAAGCAGGCCATCGCCTATTACAACACGGCTCTCGATAACGTAGAAAAAGGGATGCCACCCTGTTATCGGTCTTTGGCAGCGGCCGCATTTGCATATCAGAAAGCATCCTCAATCACCATGGGGCACCCAGTTACATTATATACGACCCATGCACTGCATGCGCTCCTAACGAGTCAGACCTTTGTGATAACGAACTCCCGTCGAACGGGATATGACTCCATTCTGTCAGCCCCGGAGCTCACTATACCGTGCACCACGGTGAATCCGGCCGATAAACTGGTAACCCCGATAGATGGTGTACCCCATGAGTGCGTAGCGGAATCAGAGAAATTTTTGAAAGCGCGTTCGGATTTGGAGAACTGCCCTATTGATAATGCTAAGCATACGTATTTTGTGGACGGTTCCTGTTATCGTACTGATACGGGCAATAAGGCTGGGTTGGCAGTAGTAGAAGCACGACGAAACCTGGCGAGGTTTGAGGTGGTGATGAGTATTCCCCTTCCCCAACCCTGCTCGGCCCAGCTAGCTGAACTACGGGCATTGACAGCTGCATGTAATTTGGGCCGTAATGAGAGTTGCACTGTATATACGGACTCGGCCTATGCTCATGGAGTCTGCCATGTGTTTGGACCAATCTGGGCGCAAAAGGGATTCCAGCGGGCAGATGGGTCCGCCGTGATCCACGGGGAAGCGATTTCAGATTTGCTTTATGCTATGACATTGCCCACAAAATTAGCTGTAGTGAAATGCAGGGCACATAAGACTGATGATTCCTTTATCACTAAAGGAAACGCACTGGCGGATGAGGCAGCAAAGAAAGCTGCCGTAGGGCCTGCGCAGATGATGGCCCTAACTCAGCCCGGGGAGAATCCGCTGCAGCATCCGCAGATAGACAATGTGGCCCACTTAGTGGAGCTGCAGAACACCGCAGGTGTGGCTGAAGTATTGGCGTGGATAAAACGGGGGGCGAAAAAAAGAGGCGGGTACTGGATTGTGGCGCAGCATAGAAGGATTGTGTATAGCCCCAGCCTGTTACCTCCCGCTCTTGATCAAAGAAGCCCATGGCTTGGATCACGCCCATAGGACCGAAACTATCCGAAAAATCCGTCAGGAATGGAGGTCCCCATTTCTGGCCAGTATGGTGGACTATGCGTTGAAAAGATGTGAGGTGTGTATCAAGAACAATGTGCGAAAGAACTTTACTGCCCCTTTAGGACATATTCCCCCGCCGACGGGGCCGTTCCGGCATATAATGATGGATTATGTAGACATGGGAGCAGACAACCGGAAAGAAGGGAAGCGCTACATTCTAGTAATAGTAGACCGCTTCAGCAGGTGGGTGGAGGCAGCTGCGACTTCCAAGGAAGACACGAGGGCCGCGGCTAAATTTTTATGTCGCGAGGTCATTCCCCGGTTCGGTATTCCAGATTTTCTGAGTTCGGACAACGGCACCCACTTTGTGAATAACGTCATCGACAATGTGGCATCTGCCTTCGGGATAGATCATAAGCTAGGCTGTGTATATCATCCTCAATCCCAGGGCATGATGGAACGAGTGAACGGTACCCTAGTTAATAAACTGGCAAAAATATGCGAGAGCTCTCGCCTAAACTGGGTACAGGCCTTACCACTGGCATTGATGAAGATGCGTTCACAGACCAATCGTATGACGCACTTGACTCCTCATGAAATGCTTACTGGGCGCCCAATGCCTATGGCGTTCACCCGAGGTCCATACACAGGGCCGTCTTTGGCACAATTGGAGGACGAAATGCAGGATTATGTGCGAACCCTCACCCAAATCCATAGACATTTGTATTTACAGGTTCGTGAGGCAGTCCATGGAGAGAACAAGGCACGGGAGGACGTGCGTCTAGTGGCACCGGGGGACCAGGTATACATTCGTGTTTTCAAGAGAAAGAGCCCCCTTGCGGGACGTCGGGAAGGACCTTTCACCATGGTTGCTGCAACCCCCACGGCTGTGAAAGTTGAGGGGAGGAATTACTGGTATCACTTGAACCACTGCAGCCGCGCCGAACCAGGTAAGGGACCGCCACTGCAAGACACTACCGACGAACAACCATCGACCTCAGGTCTAGTCAGTACATGGCAGCCCATTGGGGCAGTGGTGTTCACTGATAGTGACAGTGATTCGGATGCATCCCTGAGCCCTGCATACGGCACTTGAGCCCAGACTAAGCGGCGGGCTGTGGAAAAACTAGATAAACTGTCTCAGTCTGATGCCAATAGCCCAACCGTTCTCTCGCCCCGAGTAGAAGTGACGGGTGTCGTAGTTACCAGCCCACAGGAATTTGTAACCCCAACGGAGGAGGATTTTCTGTCTACGCTTGCCACTCTCTGTAAGGACCTTGACGACCCCGCATTGGCTCTGAGCCTAATTGACTCGGATACGCTACAGTCCCTAGAAGCACAGTTGAACTTACCTGAGCTTAATCCTGAACTTCAGTCTCCGCATGAATCCTTGCACACTCCCCTACCACCGGTTCCGGAGGAGACCGGTGGGACGAGCTCCACAGAATAGTAGCACATATGGGGGTAGGGTGATTTTTGCAGCAGGGCTAATAGCACTCTTTTTCTTTTTCTATGACCCAATGTTTAGAAGGACTATTCATACCTTCAATAATGCCCTGGATTCCTATCACACGTTACGCCCACAAGTGGCTGCTACTTCCCGCACAGCCCCCTATCCCCGTATTAGGCATGTTCGATCCTGGACGGCCCCTGGCTCAACTGTAGGTTCACGTAGCTCGATGTGCGCGTTAGCTCTCCTTAGACTCGCCCATGAAGAGTCCCTGATTGGCAGAAGTCCCTATTTGGCCTCATTCACTTTCTCCCAAGCTCGATCTGTGGAGATTCGCGTAGGACATCTTAGAATTACTGGTAGGGCACGGACGAGTAGGTGCTCCTTTGAGCTGCCCACTATTGGCCCCCTGTGGCTACCGTTCCTTTGCTCAGCTACGGCGTGTTCTTACCATGATAGTACAGGGTCACCTTTCGCATCCCGGGCTCTCCACCCCCTCCTCATTGCCCCGATGTCAACTCCGATCGCACATAAATTAATGAAATTACAATACTATTCAATCTCCACCGATAACACCTCGCTGAGGAGCAGAGTAACATGTATCTGGCATGGATGGTCCATACTGCTCGATCTGTGACAGATCGCTCGTGTCTCGTATGTCATGATCGTAGCCTCACCCCCCATTTTATGCTGCCTATGGGGAACCTCACGGAATGCCTCACCACCCCCTATTCTGTTGATTTTTTGTGTCCTACTGTGTGCCTCCTTGGGGCCCTTTCTGCTGACTTTGGCCCATCGTGGATGTACAATGCAAGCTCCTCATGCCTGTTTCACCCTGTATCCACTCAAGTGTCGACTTTTGTCCGCATCCAACCGTCTCTGCCCTTGTTCTTTCCCATCTGCCTCTGCTCCTCTGTTGGCATATATCCTGTGGGAAACGTGTCTGCCCGATGTAATGTCTCCCTGTTCGCTAATGATTTGCAAATTGAGACCCTCTCTGTCTGTGATTCATCCCCATGCACCCCCAGTGTGACAATTCCCCTACCTGATCTTAGTGTTGGTACTGTTCCCCTTGCGGATGTTTTCTGGTTTTGTGGGGGCCACCGTGTACGCCAGACTTTGCCTGCGGAATGGCAGGGATGCTGCGCCCCGGTTAGGTTGGACGGTAAGACCCGTGTTTTGTTGGTGGCTGACCAACCGTCATCCAGCCGGTCCCGTTCACACCGCGATGTGGCCCTGTGGACTCAGTATGTCCGTGATGCTGGTGCAGCGAACTATTCTGACTGGGCTGCTGATGAGACCATCCATCTTGACTTTGGGGGCACCCCCGTTGGCGTTCCTGCTCGCTACAGAGCCATGGAGGCCGTTGGCAGTGGTGTAGCGTCTATTTTGCTCCCGGCCGTGCAGATCAACCGCAACGTGGCATGGATTAATTACATGTGGTACAACGAGCAACGCTTCATTAACTACTCGGTGAGTGCTCTCGGACTGGTCCGTGATCAGCTCCATGCCACTTCCCTCATGGCTGCTCAGAACCATTTTGTCCTGGACCAGATGCGGGCCCCGGAAGAGGGTGTCTGTGCAATGATTGGTCCCGAGTGCTGTGCTGCAATTACTTTGCACACTGGTTCTGAGGGTGCTCTCTCCAAGGTCCTGGGTCAACTACAGGCCCTCCAAGCGGAGCAAGCGGCTAACTCCGGCTTTGGGTCTAGTCTCCGCCTCCCGCCGTGGCTCTCCTGGTTTCTTTCTGGGGATTGGACTGCTGCTCTGACCCGCTTGGGAGTGTCCCTGTTCGTCCTCCTTCTCCTTGTGGCTCTGGTGGCCTGCTGTGTGATCCCCTGCGCACAGCGGATGGTGATGTCCTCCGCCTCCTTTTCTGGCCAGTACATTGTTAAGGGTGAGGCGTTACCGCCTCAACGGGGGGTGGTGATCGAGACCATGCGACGGGAGACAATGAGCGACAGCAGCAACAGACGGGAGACAATGAGCAGCGATAGCAGCAACAGACGGGAGACAATGAGCAGCGACAGCAGCGACACCAGTGAGACCGTCTACGAGAACATGAGACGGGACATGAGCCAGGACTGATGAGGACAGCGCAAGGGGGCGCAAGGACCCGTTTGTACAAGGTAGTGGCCAAATGGGCCTATCCGAGAAAAACGGGACCTATTGGTGTTTTCTATGTGTTCATCTGTGTTGCAGATCTACTGAACCCTGAGGGGTGAGAAGAAGATGTGATGATCCATACCCTGGGTGTAAGTGCTAGCCAACCTCTCCCCAAAGGGTGGTTCTCTACAGTACGTAAAGTGCTTGAGCCGAAGACAACCGGAATACAGAGGGATACTGCCGATAGAGACTGTCATGTCGATTGTTATAAAATGTTGTGATGTGTGATATGATATGTAATGGGGTATGACCTGTGATGTGCAACAAAGTGTGACGTAATCAGGCACGAGAAAAGTATAATGGTGCTGTCGAGCACATAGTGCTGACAGGGTGGGAATTTTTCCTCATAGGAGGTTTTTTCGCCCACCCCTGATTGCGAAGGATTGGGGTTTGTTTTTTGGGGGGAAGCAAGACTCTGCAGGTCCCGACAAATAAAAAACTGTGGGCTGACAGGCCTAGTTGAGAAAGATAGGGACGTGTAGATCCACGTACTGTGCTCTAGTGGCCACTCATACTTCGACTAGCGACGGCAGTAGTAATAATGAATGATTAGGGGAACTCAGTTAATCACACGTATAATCGATGTAGGCAAACAAACGTATAATCAAGGTAGTTAGATTCGAGATAACATACATATATAGTTGAAAGTAGAAGTTAAGGGTTATGGTTAGGTACATCTACATGGGTCTGGCGCAAAGTGGACGTAGGGGGGTCCTAAGGCCCGTTCTCCAGCTGGCAATCTACTATGAAGCCTCGGGGCGCATAACGCTAGCACGTCTCCCACCGGGTTTACAAAACCTCCTCAGCTCCTATTCTGATCAGTGTTGCGTAGAAGCGGTTAATGTAAAGGACCCATTTGATTACGGGAACGGGCGCAGGGATTATGGCTTCGTTAGAGTAATCCTCCAACAGCTAGCGGGGAGCGGCCATGGGGTACGGCAGAACCAGTTCCTCCACAGATACCCGCTTAATTAAGGTAGTGTATGAGGCTTTATAGCCTCAGAGGGGGGAAATGTTGTGGATAAAAATGACATGAAATAAACATGAGGGAGACTTAGTATGAGTAAAATGTAATTTTATTGGTAATTCACAGGACTGGTGGGTGCGTAGTCTGGAGAGCAGGAGGGGGAAGAAAATGGGGTGCGTCCTGGGGACATGGGAAAGTCAGCAAAGGTGAAGTGAGAGGACCACTGAGAGTGGGGCGGACTGGTAGGTGAGAAGAGGGAAGAATGGTCGGGGCCCGGATCAGAGAAGAGGACATCTCCCTCAGACTGAAAGCTGGAGGGGGGTTCTGGCTGTGTAGAGGCGTCAACACACACGTTCACGGGGCAGATTCTGTATTGGAGGGGGGGGGACCCTGCATTTCCATTTCTAGAGGGGGTGCTGCGAAGATAGTTAAGTAGCACCATGATATCAGCAGTGAGATGCATAAGCTGATAATGAGTGTCCAGATCGAGATCCAGATCCAGATCCAGTAACGGGGAGAGGAAGGACTGATGACGGGCACCTAGACACATAGAAGCGGGATTAGGCGGACATTGACAAATTGGAATTACACTTTAAAGATCTTTAAGAGCACTACACTGTGGTGTAGTAGTCAAAAAAGTCAAAAAGAGGTATACGAGCTGAGCTGAGGAGTGCTAATACACACACACACACACACACACGCTCGTACAGTCAAGGGCGGGCTAGTAGACACAACATACACACACATGAATAAATTTATAAGAATAATGAAAAAGGAGTAATAAGATATTATAATATCTTATAGTAATAGAGAAACTCTCTATAAAAAAACAGAATAGTAGGATATGCAGGACAGTAGAACTGTAATGATATTAAGAAGTAGGAAGTACAGTAAACCGCTTTTCAAGTAGTATAAATATATATAAAATAAGAAATATAGAGCAAACATGAAAATAAATTATAAGCTAGAAATACAGAGAAATGTAACTTACTCATAATTCAGATGGTGAAGATTCTTGTCTCACAAGGAAGGCCTTAATTTTAAGAGAGAACCATGAGGAGCCATTTATAAAGGTGGCTGAGTCAAGCTGCCCCCCCCCCCCCCCCATCCGCGAGATAATAGTAAGACTGAGGTCACTCTAGATTGTTTTGTCTCTCCACTTTTGATTTTACGGGTTATTCAAATCCCTTGGTTTCGATTCTCTGGGTTATTCAAATCCCTTGGTTTTGATTCTCTGGGTTATTAGAATCCCTTTGTTTTGATTTTCTGGGTTATCAGAAATCCCTTGGTTTTGATTTTCTGGGTTATTAGAAATCCCTTGGTTTTGATTTTATGTGTAATTTGAGAACCCCTAGTTTTGATTCTATGTGTAAGTGGAATAGCCCTTTTCTGGAACATAAGAGTAAGGTAGATGAGCTCTTTTTTAACCCTATTGGTAGTGATATCATAGTTTTCTTGAAACATATGGGTTATTTACTGTGTAAGTACAGTATAAATACTGGAGCTTAAGCTCAGGGTATCGGATCACTTCTGAGAATTCTCATCGGTGTGGATCTCGTGTGGTGGAACGGAACCAATAAAGCTGGACCCTTGCTTCTTCTCACTCACGGCTGGTGTCTTTTTTTCTATCTCCAACTGGGCTCAGAGGTAGATGCGAGTATTGGCTTCTATGTTAAATTTTAAGTGTTTTTGGGTAATAGGCTAAATTTGAGCCAACAGGACCACTGGTTTGGTTGCATCAAAGTATTATAGAACAGGTGGCTCTGCTAAAGCCTGTTTGAGCCTTTCAAATGCTGAATTGTGAGTGTTGTGCCAACCCCACTCCACGTCCTGTTGCAGCAATTGTATAAGAGGGGGCAGTGACCTCACTGTACTGGGGAATGTACTGTGACAGATAATTTGTCATACCCAGAAAACACAGCAAGGCCTGTTTTTCTTGAGGTTTTGGCATGTCACAGACTACTTTGGGTTTTTTTCAGGATCTGGTTTCACCCCATCAGCAGTAAGGAGGTGACCAATATATGGGACAGAGCCGCACGTAGATTGCATGAACTCTGTTCAGTACTTGCCTCAGACAGTCATCATGTTCCTATTGCCTATAGCCCCAAATAAGAATGTCATCCACCACAAAAATGTTTGTCCAGAAAAGAGCTGCTTCACTGACTTTTGGAAGACTTCACTGCCTGTTGATATTCTGTATATCCAAAGGAACCTGTAGTGGCCATAGGGACTGACCATATCGAGATACAGTGCATCCGGAAAGTATTCACACACATTTTGTTATGTTACAGCCTTATTCCAAAATGGATTAAATTCATTAATTTCCTCAAAATTCTACAAACAATACCCCATAATGACAACGTGAAAAAAGTTTGTTTGAGATCTTTGCAAATTTATTACAAATAAAAAACAACAAACGCACATGTACATAAGTATTCACAGCCTTTGCCATGGCACTCAAAATTGAGCTCAGGTGCATCCTGTTTCCACTGATCATCCTTGAGATGTTTCTACAACTTGACTGGAGTCCACCTGTGGTAAATTCTGTTGATTGGACATGATTTGAAAAGGCACACACCTGTCTATATAAGGTACCACAGTTACCAATGCATGTCAGAGCACAAACCAAGCCATGAAGTCCAAGGAATTGTGTGTAGACCTCCGAGACAGGCTTGTATCGAGGCACAGATCTGGGGAAGGGTACAGAAACATTTCTGCATCATTGAGGGTCCCAATGAGCACAGTGACCTCCATCATCCGTAAATGGAAGAATTCTGGAACCAGCAGGACTCTTCCTAGAGCTGGCCGCCCGGCCAAACTGAGCGATCGGGGGAGAAGGGCCTTAGTTGGGGAGGTGACCAAAAACCCGATGGTCACTCTGACAGAGATCCAGCGTGTCTCTGTGGAGAGAGGAGAACCTTCCAGAAGAATGTTGTGGATAAAAATGTCATAAAATAAACATGAGGGAGACCTAGTATCCAGTAAAGGGGAGAAGAAGAAAAGACGGGCACCAAGACACACAGAAGCGGTATTAGGCGGATATTGACAAATTGGATTTACACTTTAAAGATCTTTAAGAGTACTACACTATGGTTTATTAGTCGAAGAGTCAAAAAGAAGTATAAGAGCTGAGGAGTGCTAACACACACACACACACACACACACACACACTCTCGCACAGTCAAGGGCAGGCATGTAGACATAACACACACACACACACATAACATTATAACTTTATAAGAATAATAAAAATGAGTATTGAGATATTATAAGGTTAAATATCTTATAATAATAGAAAACTCTTTATAAAATACAGAATAGTAGGATATGTAGGACAGTAGAAGGGTAATATAATGATATTATGAAGTAGGAAGTACAGTAAACCGTTTTTCAAGCAGTATAACTATATATAAAATAGAGATATAGAGCAAATATGAAAATAAATTATAAACTAGAAATACAGAAAAATGTAACTTACTCATAATTCAGATGGTGAAGATTCTTGTCTCGCAAGGAAGGCCTTAATTTTAAGAGAAAACCATGAGGAGCCATTTATAAGGGTAGCTGAGTCAAGCTGCCCCCCCCCCCCCCCCCCCCCGCGAGATAATAGTAAGACCAAGGTAACTCTAGATTGTTTTGTCTCTCCACTTTTGATTTATGGGTTATTCAAAACCCTTGGTTTTGATTCTCTGGGTTATTCAAATCCCTTGGTTTTGATTCTTTGGGTTATTAGAATCCCTTGGTTTTGATTTTCTGGGTTATCAGAAATCCCTTGGTTTTGATTCTATGTGTAATTTGAAAACCCCTGGTTTTGATTCTATGTGTAAGTTGAAAAGCCCTGTTTTTTGAGCTATTGGTAAGTGGAATAGCCCTTTTTTTGAACATAATAGTAAGGTAGATTAGCTCTTTTTTAACCCTATTGGTATTGATATCATAGTCTTCTTGAAACATATGGGTTATTTACTGTGTAAATACAGTATAAATACTGGAGCTTAAGCTCAGGGTATCAGATCACTTCTGAGAATTCTCATCGGTGTGGATCTCGTGTGGTGGAACGGAACCAATAAAGCTGGACCCTTGATTCTTCTCACTCACGGCTGGTGTCTTTTTTTCTATCTCCAACTGGGCTCAGAGGTAGATGTGAGTATTGGCTTCTATGTTGAATTTTAAGTGTTTTTGGGTAATAAGCTAAATTTGAGCCAGCAAGAACAACCATCTCTCCATCAATCAGGCCTGAATGGTAGAGTGGCCAGATGGAAGCCACTCCTCAGTAAAAGGCACATGACAGCCTGCCTAGAGTTTGCCAAAAGGCACCTGAAGGACTCTCAGACCAAAGATTGAACAAAGATTGAACTCTTTGGCCTGAATGGCAAGCATCATGTCTGGAGGAAACCAGGCACCACTCATCACCTGGTCAATAACATCCCTACAGTGAAGCATAGTGGTGGCAGCATCATGCTGTCCGGATGTTTTTCAGTGGCAGGAACTGGGAGACTAGTCAGGATCGAGGAAAAGATGAATGCAGCAATGTACAGAGACATCCTTGATGAAAACCTGCTCCAGAGCACTCTGGACCTCAGATTGGGGCGAAGGTTCATCTTCCAACAGGACAACGACCCTAAGCACACGGCCAAGATAACAAAGGAGTGGCTAGAGGACAACTCTGTGAATGTCTTTGAGTGGCCCAGCCAGAGCCCAGACTTGAACCCAATTGACATCACTGGAGAGATCTGAAAATGGCTGTGCACCGATGCTCCCCATTCAACCTGATGGAGCTTGAGAGGTCCTGCAAAGAAGAATGGGAGAAACTGCCCAAAAATAGGTATGCCAAGCTTGTAGCATCATTCTCAAAAAGACTTGAGGCTGTAATTAGTGCCAAAGGTGCTTCAACAAAGTATTGAGCAAAGGCTGTGAATACTTATGTACATGTGCTTTTTTTGTTTTTTATTTTTAATAAATTTGCAAAGATTTCAAACAAACTTCTTTCTTGTTGTCTTTATGGGGTATTGTTTGTAGAATTTTGAGGAAAATAATGAATTTAATCCATTTTGGAATAAGGCTGTAACATAACAAGATGTGGGAAAAGTGAAGCGCTGTAAATACTTTCCGGATGCACTGTATGAAGGTGGTAGGTTTGGATGAGGCTTCATCTAGTGGAATTTGCCAGAAGTCACATTTGGCATCAGGAATGTTAAAGAGTTTAGCACCGTGCATGTCAGCAATGATTTGTTCAGTTGTTTTTAGAGGGTGTTGTCGTCTGAGCAAAACTTTGTTAAGATTGGTCTACATAGATTCTCACTGACCCATCATTCTTTTTAGCAGCAACCATGGCTGAGAGCCACTCTGTCACATACTTTCTGGTGTTATTATCCCCAGATCAGACATTCAATCAAGTTCTGCTTTAACCTTTGTCTTCATGTCTATTAGTATTTTTTGAGGCACACAAACAGTGGGGTTTGCTGTACTATCTGTACTGTCTCATGTGATACACAATTGGTAGTTTATAGATCTCTATATTCAGTTACTTCAGGTGCCTCGTGTTGTAGCATATGTGCATCAGGGCTTATACAAATGAGACTGAGACCTAGTCCAACCCTTTACTGTAATCCCAAATATGGTTTCACATCACGATTTACTACATGGAATTGGTACTGTTCATGGAGGCACAATTTATTTATTTTATTTTTTTATTTATTTTATTTGTATAGCGCTTTTTACAATAGACATTGTCTCAAAGCAGCTTTACAGAAATATCAACATGGTATACAGATATTAAAGGTGCAAATTTATCCCAACTGAGCAAGCCACTGAGTGGCGACGGTGGCAAGGAAAAACTCCCTAAGATGTTTTAAGAGGAAGAAACCTTGAGAGGAACCCGACTCTACGTCTGACTTGCCTTCAGTGTTGATTGTCTCCCCCCGTAAGCCACAAGGTTGACTTTTTCTTGTGTGTTGATTGGGATTGTATGATCTAGGTTGTGCAGCATGTATGTGGATATCACATTGCATTTGGCCCCACTTTGACATTTAGTTGCACTTTGCCATTTCGCAGTATCATTCATATTGTTGAGTGTCAAGATCAACTAGGTCACAATGGAAAATGTCATCAGCAGTGAAGTCTGTTTGCGTGTTTAGCTCATGAACTCTATCCACCTGGTTCTTTTGTGGTCTGTTAATCATTTTGACACCAGAGGGCTGTGCTGGTGTAAATCTACAGCACCTGGCAAAGTTATTTAATTTACCACAGTTGTTAGAGTGTTTGTTGTATGTATAGAATTTACTTCTCTCTGGTGAGTGATGGCCATTGCAATTAGTACAACGGGGGTTCTACATGGTAAACACTTCAGCTCTTTTTTTTTTTTTTTTAGCTCTTTTGTGCTCCTTTGTGTAATTTGAAAACCCCTGGTTTTGATTCTATGTGTAAGTTGAAAAGCCCTGTTTTTTGAGCTATTGGTAAGTGGAATAGCCCTTTTTTTGAACATAATAGTAAGGTAGATGAGCTCTTTTTTAACCCTACTGGTATTGATATCATAGTCTTCTTGAAACATAATGGTTATTTACTGTGTAAATACAGTATAAATACTGGAGCTTAAGCTCAGGGTATCAGATCACTTCTGAGAATTCTTATCGGTGTGGATCTCGTGTGGTGGAACGGAACCAATAAAGCTGTACCCTTGCTTCTTCTCACTCACGGCTGGTGTCTTTTTTCCTATCTCCAACTGGGCTCAGAGGTAGATGTGAGTATTGGCTTCTATGTTAAATTTTAAGTGTTTTTGGGTAATAGGCTAAATTTGAGCCAGCAGAAGCTGTGATCTAAGAAACACCAATATCTCTGCCGTCGCATAGGCAAAGTTCCTCAAACTTCTTATAAGAAATCACCTCCATGTGATACGCGCATTTCTTATATCATTGACTCCCTTCCATACAGACAGCAATACACAATGACTTTATAAAATTCTAATTTAGCTTTAGGCTGTTTCTTGATGATTTCTACCGGTCAATGGTAAGGCTTCATCAGTCTTTCGCTCTGCACAATAAAGAGCAAACCACCTGTGTCAACACAGACTTCAGGGTGAAAACTTTTCCACAGGCATCCTCCGGTTTGCTTGTCCAGAAAAGCTGAAAAGATTCGCACAGCCCAGCCACTAGACGCCAAATTGTCATGGAAATTAGACAACACTCGCAGACTCGTCCTCTGAGGGTAAAAAGGTTTATTACAGAAAGATGGTTAACACAGGATAGAAGAAAGCAGGATAGAATAATGAGAGCGCTCTGAAGGCCTTGTACTAAACCACTACTATATATATGAAACACAGAGCATGACATAATTCTGTGTACCGATAAGAGGCAGTTTGAGGCGGTTCAAACAGGCTTTGTTTTAGGATCTTGGAAGATGTTTAGACGAACCTTGAATAGAAGAACATGTTTGTGTCTCTGTAAGCAGATAAACATTTTGTACTGATCTCAGTGACATGACATGGCCTTCTTAGGCGTTATCCTCAGATGAGAATGAAATAGAACAAGAAGAACTATTAAAAAGTAAAAATTAATAATTTCCCTCACAGAGTAGAGACTTTTTGTCTTGAAACCCATCCAAACAGCTTGTGGTGATGTAGGTGACTTCGGATTGTAGTTTTGGAGACTTTCAGACCCCAAGACACAATTAACTTCTGCAATTCTCCAGCTGTGATCCTTGGAGATTTTTTGGCCACTCAAACCATCCTCTTTACAGTGCACTGAGACAATATAGGCACAGGTCCAATTTCAGGTTGATTCATAACATTTCCATTTGACTGGAACTTCTTAATTATTGCCCTAATAATAGAAATGGGCATTTTCAATGCTTGTGCTATTTCCTTATAGCCACTTCCCATTTTGTGAAGCTCAACAACCTTTTGCTGCACATTCACATATTCCTTGGTCTTACCCATTTTTATGAGTTAGTCACCCAGGTGTACTAAAAATATATATTTCAATTATATGTTTCTCATATGAATTCATAGGGGTGCCAATAATTGTTGCACACCTATATTTAGCAATTTTTTTTTTGATAAACCTGTGATTATGTGGTTATAGATTTAACAAGCGAATATGTCTGTATGTTGATGGATCTACTGCACAGACTTGTATAAATAGTATAACTCATTTAAAGGTAAGAAGTGCTACTTTGTTTACTTCTGATGCTGTGCACAGCCGTGTTGATTTGATGTTAGTCCTTGAACTCAGATTAGCTCAGAGTTGAGAAGACTACTCCGAGTTCTAGAGTAGGAATTTTGAGTTGAAAATTACTATTGTAATTACATGCAGAGTATGCTGAAACAATTTGCCACCTAAAATCACTTACTGCTCAGTCACTAGGGCTGCAGCTAATGATTATTATTTTCATAATCGATTAATCAGTAGTTTTTTTCTGACTAATCGGATGGGAAGGGGGACTTTCAGTACCATTTTTCCGTTTATTTAAAATAAAATCCACAAACTGAGTGTTACAAATATCAACTATTACTAATATAGCTATGGTAGGCGTTTTGTTCCTATGGCTATATGAGCGTTAAACACATAGGTAATCAGCCATTGTGATGCCATCTTATGCTCAAGCATTTGTTGTATGATCCTGATGTTTTCTTTTTTGTTCCTTTCTCCCCTCTATGCCTGTGATTTTTATGATGGTTTATATGTATTGTGGTGTTGTGTTTGTTTTTCTACGCTCCCACGGTGGAAACAAATTCTATCTAACACTCATAAAACTTTACATTAACACAACTGTTTGTCCAATTGTCTATATATACAGTATCTCACAAAAGTGAGTACAACCCTCACATTTTTATAAATATATGATTATATCTTTTAATGTGACAACACTGAAGAAATGACACTTTGCTACAATGTAAAGTAGTGAGTGTACAGCTTGTGTAACAGTATAAATTTGCTGTCCCCTCAAAATAACTCAACACACAGCCATTAATGTCTAAACCGCTGGCAACAAAAGTGAGTACACCCCTAAGTGAAAATGTCCAAACTGAGCCCAATTAGCCATTTTCCCTCCCCAGTGTCATGTGACTTGTTAGTGTTACAAGGTCTCAGGTGTGAATGGGGAGCAGGTGTGTTAAATTTGGTGTCATCGCTCTCACACTCCCTCATACTGGTCACTGGAAGTTCAACATGGCATCTCATGGCAAAGAACTCTCTGAGGATCTGAAAAAAAGAATTGTTGCTCTACATAAAGATGGCCTAGGCTATAAGAAGATTGCCAAGATATATATATGCGCATTATTTTAATGGATGCACAAAAAACACAGACAATTAAACTACAGTCCTAAATTAATAATAAAATCTCACTTTCACTGCACCTTGTGGTTTCTGTTACTCACTGCCTTTAGACATATTATTTTACTTTGATTGTACTGTTTTAATTAGACATTACAGATCTTACTTGCGCTCCCACTGTTCATCACCGCATCTACATTGTGAGTGAGGAGCAATGCGGCCCCGTTACTAATAGATCACTTTTGTTATAATAAATGACAAATTTTACACTGCAAGCACACAAATACAGCATATAATGACAATAAACTGGAATTAAACAAAAATCTTTTAAGCAACTCTCACCAGTTTCCTCAACCCCTTGAACAGTGGAGCATTTTGGATAAACATGTTTGTGTTCATGCATCACTATTATGCTTCCGTGTTATACAAGCTCAGCATTGCAAAGTTTACAGGTTACAGTCTTCTCCGTGGCATTTAATATAAAATTCCCCTCTGCCTTACGCCTCTGTCTGATGGTAACTGAGGTCACGTTGGGTATAAATGCTAAGGTGACATAAACAGTAAACAAGAAATTTATTTTGATTGACACTGGGTATTGTGCTAAAGCTAGTAGCATCACATTATTTGCCTTTGACTTCATATGCCATTGAGAGCGAAATGGCTTACACAGTAAAATCCCTATTGTTGATTTAAGTGTTTATTGAAGTCCAGTGGACTTATATAAACACTGTAGGGTGTAAATTCAACACTCTGGGTGTTAAATCAACACTGGCGATTTTGCTGTGTATACTTCTGGTTAGTAAAAAACGCTAGTGTTCCATTTAAGATGATACTACCTTTCTAAAATTCATACATTATATGGTAGAGTATATAATACATAGTGTAAGTGTATAGTACTTCACTTGGGACAAAACTTTAGTATTTCCTCTCTCATGTGTGTTTTCGGAACAGAAGTATCGTAATGAGTAAACATGCCCTGTGCCACATATAGACCGACTAATCGATAATGAGATTCATCGACAATGATTTTCATAATTGATTATTAGCGATTTTATCGGTTGGTTGTTGCAGCGCTATCAGTCACAGTTCAGCTCTCCCTCTACTTATTTAACTGTGACTTTCTGACTCCAGCCCTAGAGAAAATGAGCTAAAGGAAAGATGGAGCAAGAGAAAGAGTCCTCTACATGAAGAGGGACAAAGCTATGAACAAATCTCATGGAGAAAGAAAATCATTGTAGGGGGCTGGTCTACAGACAAGCTGCCCATTGAGCTTCACCCAGCCATGTACAATGCCTAAACTAACATCACTGACAGTTGGATCTGCCCAGGCTTTAGAGCATGAGGGTTCGGGCAGCTAGTTTGGCAAAAGAAACAATGTTGGAAAGGAGCCTCTGGAAGCTCTAAGTACTGATCAAATGTTTATCTTGCATGGCCTGAGAAAGGTAACATCTGAACTAGTGTGGCTTTTTGCCATGAGAGGAGAGAAGAGGACAGGAGAAGAGATCTCAAGAGAGAATAACAAATGATGCACCAATTTCAAGAGAAGAGAACAGAGCAAAAAAGAAAGAAAATAGGCCATTCCAACACTGTGTAGGATGGTAGCCATTTGAACATGTGAGAAAGTCAGCCACTCAAAGCTCATCCCCACAGGCCCAAGACCTCAGCCCCAGGACCTTACGACCAAGCTGGCCACCCAGAAAATACCTAATGTATAGGTGTTGAGATCAAAGCACAGATGCGCCTCAATCACACTGCTTTGTGTGACATTGTTGGGACTATGGCTTGGCAGGGTTAAGAACTAATAACTGATGTTATACCCAACCAAAACCATTTCATCATAATACAAAGACATCTTCAGAAAGAAATTGAAACATGATCATCTATTAAACTAACAGAAAAAGTTAATATTCCAATAAACCACTATTGTTTTCAAGTTTTAACACAAACATTAAGTGAACCAATATCCATTATTTACCCATAAGTTACAGAGTAGAGCAGGAGTTCTATCTATATCCAACCTAAAATGAGAAAGAGTATAACAGACTAATTTTCTAACACAGCCCACCCCCACCCCATTGTACCACGAAAACTCTTGCAGCCTGCATAAGAAAACTTTGGACTGAGCATGGGTCAGCAACACATGTACATGCACACACACAAACACACACACTCAACTATGCATTATATAATATCCCAGGAGTAATGCCAGAATAAGCTGATGCTGTGCAGAAACAAAGGGGAAGGTAAATGGTCTGTACTTATATAGTGCGTTTATCCAAAGCGCTTTACACTGTGTCTCATTCCCCCATTCACACTCACACACCATTGGTAGCAGAGCTGCCATGCAAGGCACTAGCTTGCCATTGGGAGCAGCTTGCTCAAGGACACTTCGTTATGTGGAGACATGTGGGCTGGGAATTGAACCGCCAACCCTATGATTAGTGGACAACCCACTCTACCACCTGAGCCACAGCCACCCCTTTTAACAGGCATCCAGGTTTTAACAGGCATCCATGTTTGTTTAAATAAGATTGGCTCTACCCAGTAAACAAGTCAGGACTACCAAGCCTGCCTCCACTATCTTGGCACACTGCACGCACATTGCCAATGCACTACCATGGGCACCACAGCACACTACCTGTTGTACCCCACCAGCTCTACTATGCAGATGAGGCCACCTAGACCATGCTTGACCATTTTAAATTTTTCTCATTTTTAAATGATTAACTCTATGTATTGGCATTGCAAAACCACCAAGTTTTTTAAAAATAATTTTACGTGGTTTAACCACATCAGACATCTTTTTGGTTATAAAGCTATTTACAGAAACCTCAATATCTCTGCTCAGGATGGACCTAGCTCTTTGGAACAAAAACTGACCTCTATAGCACATTGGACATAAAAAAAGTCCATATACCTTGTAATGTGCTCTAGAGAACAGTTTTTGTTCCAAGGAGCTAGGACCATCATGAGCTGAGATATTGAGGTTTCCATAAACATTGTATAACCAAAATTGTGTATAACCAAAAAATATAACTGTATAACCAAAATATGTTGTGTCACGAGAAGAAGATGACCATCATAGTTAAAAGTAAAATTAAAAAAGAAAAAAAAACCTGATGGTTTTGCAATGCCAATGTATAGAGGTAATCACTCAAAAACATTTTAGGAAAATTAAAAACGGTTGAGAAACCTGTATTGGACCACTTGAAATGGAATGACCCACTGCAGTCTGGTGTTACTTAAACTTATTGTCAACACTCAAAAGAAAAAAAAAAAAGATTTCTTTCAAAATCATGTGAATATACTTTTTTTCTTGCATCTTGCATCTAAAATATTCCTAAAAGACTTTTAGTACTGTCACCTGGGGGTGAGTGTGGTAGTCACAAGCTTTTCACAAGGTATTTGCACACCTAGAAGGCACATGGTGATGAGATATATGTGAGGGGGTCAGAGGTCATTTGGGTCCTTTAATGTATATATATTTTTTTTAAATGTGAGGAAATTAAAGTGATACAAACTTCAGTAGTGGCTCTGAGGCAGAATCAAAGAGACAGTGGATGCTGGGCTGAATACTAAATAATCACAAAGGATGATTTGGGTTATTCGGTCACAGAATTTCTCAAAACCTTTCCCTCTAATGACATTCCTGTTCAGTCATGCCTTCCTTCTAAAGTACCTTCTTTCACAACAAGGTTAAGAGGCAGAGAACATGACCTGGCCCCAGGGTAAATGACCCCTTCACCCTCTGTCCTGTCTTGTTGTCCCTGGATATTTATTTTTACACACCTGAAGATTCAACCTATTACTGGATAGCCTGACAACTTCCTGAAAGAAGCTGGAGCTCTGTTCTCATAGCCCTTTCCCCTCCTCTTCCCTCTTTGTTTCCTTGATTCACAGATCTCTCCTTAGCAATTATTGAAACACTGTTAACAAGTTAACAATACACAAAGGTCTCTGAAATTTATCTGAAAAGAAAAATCGTTATTGACAAGGGCAATGTATTTTTAAAAAATAATATGTAATACTGAGCTCACATCTGCTTCAGACAAATCAGTTGGCCCACTTCATTATATTTATTAACTCCTTCCTAAGTCAGAAGCAAGACCAGTATTTTTACTGTTAATCACACCACCATGCTATCTGAGCCATTTCAGGTGTATATGTGCAATTTATATATTTGGACTTTGTAAGAATCCCTGTAGGGATGCTGTGTTTGGACTAGTGGTTTTTGGAAAGCCACTGAGTGTGATCTCCTTTTGTCAGAGTGCAACTGCCTATGCTCAATCAATTGCCTGTTTTCCATCAATTGACTGTGCATTCATCTTTGGGAACTGCTTTATCCTCGTCAGGGTCACAGTGGATCTGTAGCCTATGCCAGGAACACTAGACCAGTCTATCATATGGTACCACACACATTTACACTCTCATACTTACAGTGGTGCTTGAAAGTTTGCAAACCCTTTAGAATTATCAGTATATCTGCATAAATATGATTAAAAATATCATCAGATTTTCATACAAGTCCCTAAAGTAGACAAAGATAACCCAGTTAAACAAATGAGACAAAATATCATACTTGGTCATTTACCTATTGAGGAAAATGATCCAATATAACATATCTGTGAGTGGCAAAAGTATGTGAACGTTTGCTTTCAGTATCTGGTGTGACCCCCTTTTGCAGTAATAACTGCAACTAAATGATTCCTGTAGATGTTGATCAGCTTGGAGGAATTTTAGCCCATTCCTCAGTAAAGAACAGCTTCAACTCTGTGATATTGGTGGGTTTCCTAGCATGAACTGCTTTGGGTCCTTCCACAACATTTCTATTGGATTAAGGTCATGACATTGATTTGGCCAATCCAAAACATTAACGTTATTCTTCTTTATACATTCTTTGTTAGAACAACTTGTGTCCTTAGGGTCGTTGTCTAGCTGCATGACCCACTTTCTGTTGATATTCAAATTACGGATAAGTGTCCTGACATTTTCCTTTAAATTCCCTGGTATAATTCAGAACCCAGAATATGTGGGCCCCACATGGGTTACACTTGGGCTACAGGTGTAGTGAGTGGGCATGGGCCCAAAATGGGCATCTTATCTGGGGCCCACTTGGGTCAACTAAGTAGGTCTAAAATGGGCGAACCCAGGTTGGCTCCGTACTGTATGTGGCACCTAGTTGGTTCACTAATGGGAAATGAGTGCATGGGCTCAAAATGGGCAACACAAATGGGGCCCATTTTAATTTACCAAATGGGTTAGACAAATGCAAACACAATCAATCCCATATAGGCTGATTACATGGGTCTGAGATAGTACACAAACAGGCACCGTTTAAATGTTTTTTTATTATTATTATTATTATTATTATTATTATTATTATTATTGGTGTTGTTGTTATTATTTTGACACGTAGACTAATGTTCAAATGTTATATCTGGTAAGTTAAGCTACTTCCATCTAATCAAAATCTAAAAAAGTAAACACTCATGCAATTTTACCCAATTTTACGCTCTTTAAAAGGATCAAGAGCCAATGGACATGAAGAAAAAAAAAGTCCAAAAAAAAAAGTCCAAAAAAAAAAAAGTCTATTGTGAGGTCTTGCAAAACTTTTTGCAGGATCTTGCGAGATCTGACACAGTAATGACCATCCCCTACCTCCATTCATGCCACTGCATTGTCCTGTTCATTTTCTGGAGGTGACTGCTGTCAGTCAGTGTTCCCAAGGTAAGAACTACATTATTATATAAAAACTGAAAAATTAAATGTATTAGAAATACATTGTTTTCACAAGATAATGTTACCCAAAACATTAGTTTGGCTTCTTTTCATGTTAGAATTATGGTTAGCTAACATCACTAGGTAGCCGACCCCCTCAGAGTTTGCGCCTCTTTTTTACTGTTAGAATACTCTATACCATTTTTGCTGAATTTCTGGCATCCCATAACCAAAACAATAAGAATTGAGAATAAAACTAGCACATCTAATCTGTCTGAATGTGTTTAATAGCAATTTATCAAACAGCTGTTGAACAAGCAGAACATAAACTTAAATACATCTTTGACTTCCAGCAGTCAACTCCCCTCTCATCTACAGCCGCTATGTTTTACATATGAGGAATTATTGATAGATTTTCATGACATCTGCATCTGTGCAGTTCTTTGTCATAAATACATCTGATTTAACTGTGTAAAAGGAAATAAAAAAGAGTGGCAAAATGGTTGATTAATTTATTTGGCTTTTTTGGTTTATTTTGTTTTGTTTTTGTAATACTTCAATTTTAGAGTTTTTAGATATGCAGATATGAACAGTACAATAAAAGTTGGAACCTGGCAGGAGGTTCTAGCTTCACTGCATTTTTCTTTTTTTTATATTTTATATTTATATTTACAAGTTATTATAGTTATGTACAAATTATTCCCACTAAAACCTTGCTTAATAAAATAAAGCATAAACTACTGGTCTCTCTTCATTGAAGCAATGCATGTTTTCATTTTAGTGTACTGTAGTGGGTTAAATGTACTATTTGTATTTAGGGGCTTACTGTAAATTAAGGTAACCCAAGCAGACAAATATGGTAGCCTATATATATATATATATAAATATATATATATATATATATATATATATATATAAATATATATATATATATATATATATATATATATATATATATATATTTATATATATATATATTTATATATATATATATTTATGTATGTATGGGATAACATATTTGTCTGCTTGGGTTACCTTATTTTACAGTGTATATATATACCTGTTGCGGCCCATAAGAGCACTAGATAAGACCTAACTGGGTCTCATTATCAACCCATGTAGGCAGACTGCTGTAGGCTCCAAATGGGAGAAACCTGGATTACTCACATGGGCCCAATATGGAGCCCATCAAGGGCCCATCATCAACCCATCTGGGCTAACCCATGTAGGGCCACCATATTTCACAGATGGGATAAGCTTCTTATCCTGGAATGCAGTATTTTTCTTTATCCAAACGTAACACTTCTCATTTAAACCAAAAATTCGATTTTTCTCTCATCCGTCCACAAAACATTTTTTACAATAGCCTGGCTTGTCCACGTGATAGTTAACAAACTGCAGCAGGGCAGCAATGTTCTTTTTGGAGAGCAGTGGCTTTCTCCTTGCAACCCTGCCATGCACACCAATGTTGTTCCATGCACACCTGTTCTCCTGATGATGGACTCATGAACATTAACATTAGCCAATGTGAAAGAGGCCTTTAGTTGCTTAGAAGTTACCCTTGGTTTCTTTGTGACCTTGCATACTATTATACATCTTACTCTTAGAGGATCTTTGTTGGTTAACCACTCCTGGGGAGGGTAATAATGGTCTTGAATTTCCTCCATTGATATGCAGTCTGTTTGACTGTGGATTGGTGGAGTCCAAACTCTTTGGAGATAGCTTTTTAACCTTTTCCAGCCTTATGAGCATCACCAACTCTTTTTCTGAGGTCCTCAGAAATTTCCTTTGTTCATGCCATCATACACAGACATATGTTGGGAAGATCAGACATTAATAGATCCCTGTTCTTTAAATAAAACAGGGTGCTCACACACCTGATCATCATCCTATTCGCTGAAAACACCTGAGTCTAATTTCACCTTAGACCAATTAACTGCTAATCCTAGAGGTTCACATACTTTTGGCACTTACAGATATGTAATATTAGATCTTTTTCCTTTATAAATAAATGACCAAGTATAATATTTTTGCCTCATTTGTTTAATTGGGTTCTCTTAGTATACTTTTAGGATTTGTATGAAAATCTGATGATGTTTTAGGTCATATTTAACCAGATATATAGACAATTCTAACACAACTGTACACCTATGGGCAATCTAGAGTCACTAATTCACCTGCTGGCATCTTTTTAGAGGTGGGAGGAAACCAGAGAACACCAGAGAAACCCACACAAACAATGGGAGAACATGTGAAACTCCACATGCACAATAACCTGAGCTCAGGACATAATCAAGGAGGTTCTGAAGAGGGACTTCTCCAGCCTGATCGAGACGGTACGAGGCAGATCACCCACCGCGAAGATCATCGTCTCTGGACCTCTTCCCACATACAGACGTGGAGCAGAAAAGTTCAGTAGACTTCTAGCATTAAATGATTGGTTAGTCTCTTGGTGTAATGAGCAGAATCTGGTGTTTGTCAATAACTGGAATCTGTTCTGGGAGCGTCCTAGGTTGTTTCGTCCTGATGGCCTGCACCCCAGCAGCCTTGGAGCGGAACTGCTATCAGACAACATTTCCAAGGCGCTACACTCCAAGTGACTGCCTAGCGTAAGTACATCTTCCAATAATAACAACATTCAGTATAATCAATGTTCAATTAAAAATCCGGCACCGGTAGTACATACTATAGAGACTGTGTCTGTTCCCCGAGCTATACAAATATATAGAAAATCTCGGAAAGTCTATCTTCGTAACCTAATTAACATAAAATTAAATCATATTGAATGCACAGCCAGCACTTTTGATCTGAAGCTAGGACTATTAAACATTAGATCTCTTGCGTCTAAGGCTCTTATTGTTAACGACATCATTACTGATCAGGAATGTAATTTAATGTGTTTAACAGAAACTTGGATTAAACCAAACGAGTACATAGCATTAAATGAAGCCAGTCCTCCTGGATACAGTTATGTACATCAGCCTCGTTCAACTGGTAGAGGAGGAGGTGTTGGTCTCATCCATAGTAAAAATCTAGTCGTCACACAAAAACCTAAGCATAAATTTAATTCTTTTGAAATTCTTTATACCAGTATAAGTTATGTAGCCACAAAAAATAAGTAAATTCCTCTAATTATTATTTACAGACCCCCAGGGCCATATACTGAATTTCTTAGTGAATTTGCAGACTTTGTCTCAAACCTGGTTGTGTCTGTAGATAAAGCATTAATCGTCGGAGACTTTAATATTCATTTTGATAACCTGGAAGACCCTCTAAGATTAGCGGTTGTGTCCATCTTAGATTCAGTAGGGATTAATCAGAACGTAATCGGGCCTACTCATGATGGTGGTCACGTTCTTGACCTCATACTAACATACGGACTAAGTATAGAAAATATTATCATTCTTCCGCAGTCTGAAGTTGTCTCAGACCATTATCTTATCTCGTTCATAATACGAATTGATCATAATATTTCCACCTCGCCTCGCTACCGCGTAAAACGTACCTACACATCAGCTACTGCACCGAGCTTCATAAATAACCTCGCAGAAACATCAATTAGATTTGGATCACCGTCAGATCACATAGAACTCGATCAGGCGACTGAAAGCTTGGAGTCAACACTCCGCTACACGCTAGATAGAGTGGCTCCACTCAAAAGGAAAATAATTAGAGAAAAAAAATTAGCACCCTGGTATAACGATCAAACGCGAACCTTAAAACAGACAACTCGACAATTAGAACGTAAATGGTGTCAAACCAAACTGGTGATATTTCAAACAGCATGGAAGGAGAGCTTACTGAAATATAGGAAATCTCTTGGCGATGCTAGAAAAATCTATTTCTCCACCTTAATAGGAGACAACAAAAACAATTCTAGATTCCTTTTCAACACAGTAGCAAAATTAACTAGGAATAAAACCACTACAGAGAGAAACACTCAATCATTACATAGCAGTGAAGATTTCATGAAATTTTTCATCGATAAGGTTGAAAATATTAGACGTGAAATACAGGCCATTAAATTAAAACCGGACAGTACTGTAACAAACCCATTACATGACAATGTAGCAATATCAGATCAATGTTTAGAGTATTTTGTTTCGCTTAGAGAGACCGAACTAGCTACATTAATCTCTTCAGCCAATTCATCAACTTGCATACTAGATCCTGTACCTACATGTTTGTTTAAACAGATTTGTCCAGGAGTAATTGAACCACTTCTAAATATAATCAATTCTTCCCTAAGCACTGGCTATGTACCTAAATCACTTAAATTAGCAGTTATTAAACCCTTGATTAAAAAACCTGATCTTGACCCGTCTCAATTGTCCAGCTATAGACCAATATCAAATCTCCCCTTCATCTCTAAGATTTTAGAAAAGGTTGTAGCAAAGCAGTTATGCTCGTACTTAGATAGGAATAACATTCATGAAATGTATCAGTCAGGGTTTAGACCTCATCATAGCACAGAGACAGCATTAGTTAAAGTAGTAAATGACCTTCTACTGACCTACGATCAGGGTTGTGTCTCTCTGCTTGTGTTACTCGACCTTAGTGCAGCTTTTGATACTATAGATCACACTATTCTCCTTGATAGATTAGAAAATGTTGTTGGTATTAAGGGAACAGTCCTCTCCTGGCTCAGGTCTTATCTGACCGATCGTTATCAGTTCGTAGATGTAAATGGTGAATTCTCCATGCGTACTGAGGTTACTTTTGGAGTTCCACAGGGTTCTGTTTTAGGCCCACTGCTCTTTACTTTATTTATGCTACCCCTAGGTCAAATTATTCGTAAACATGGAATTAGCTTCCACTGTTATGCTGATGATACACAGTTGTATGTTTCAGCGAAGCCAGAGGACAGACAGAAGCTTAGTAAAGCTGAGGATTGTGTAAAGGACATTAGACATTGGATGTTAACTAACTTCCTTCTACTTAATTCTGATAAAACAGAAATACTTTTATTAGGCCCACGTGTAGCTAGAAGTAATCTTTCTGATCACATGGTTACTCTGGATGGTCTTTCTGTTTCATCATGTGCAGCAGTTAAAGACCTTGGAGTGATTATTGACTCCAGCCTATCATTTGATGCTCATGTAGATAATATTACTAGGATAGCCTTCTTTCATCTCAGAAATATTTCTAAAATAAGAAACATATCGTCACTACATGATGCGGAAATACTAGTTCATGCATTCGTCACCTCTAGATTAGATTACTGTAATGCCTTACTGTCTGGATGTTCCAGTAGGAATATAAATAAGCTCCAGTTAGTCCAGAATGCAGCTGCTAGAGTCCTAACTAGAACTAGAAGGTACGACCATATCACACCGATATTATCAATACTGCATTGGCTCCCAGTAAAATCTCGCATTAACTATAAAATACTTTTATTAACCTATAAAGCACTAAATGGTCTCGCGCCACAATATCTAAGCGACCTTTTGGTTTTATATAATCCGCCACGCCTACTTAGATCAAAAGATGCAGGCTATTTGACGGTACCTCGAATAGTGAAGGCTACAGCAGGGGGAAGAGCTTTCTCTTATAGAGCCCCACAGTTATGGAACAGTCTTCCTATTAGTGTTCGGGACTCAGACACAGTCTCAGTGTTTAAGTCTAGGCTTAAAACGTATTTGTTTACTCAAGCCTACCCTGACTAGATTCTGTTCTACTACTTCGCAGTCATAATTATCTTTTTTCTCCCTCTCTCCTTTCGCCGAGCCCCACATGAATTTATGGAGATACTAGAGATCCAGATCCTTTCTGCCTCTGGATGGAGCTCAAATCTTCTCTAATTCCAGACTGCTTGGACTACGGCTGCTCCTAAGGCCATACAGACTTCATATAAATCCATAATGAACTTTTTCACACTATCTGTTGTTACCCAGATGAGGATGGGTTCCCTTCTGAGTCGGGTTCCTCTCAAGGTTTCTTCCTCTTAAAACATCTTAGGGAGTTTTTCCTTGCCACCGTCGCCACTCAGTGGCTTGCTCAGTTGGGATAAATTTGCACCTTTAATATCTGTATACCATGTTGATATTTCTGTAAAGCTGCTTTGAGACAATGTCTATTGTAAAAAGCGCTATACAAATAAAATTGAATTGAATTGAATTGAATTGAATTGAATCAAGGACCTTGGAGCTGTGGGTGCTACCATACCACCCTACTTACATACCTGGTACAGTTATATATTAAGTTTGCATAAAATTCTGAAAGCATTACTGCAGTCTTTACATGTGCTAACAAACATTATTCACTACCAAGTTTGCATTTCTTTCTGTCACACATCTCTCTCTGTACAAACACACCTCTTGGCACAGCAGTTTATTTCATGCCCAACATGTGTTAAAGCACTGCAACAATATATTAATATAAACTAATTCTATCAAAACAACAACACCAACATCTAACAAGATTACCATCATGCCCAGCCAGAGGAGGTTATTGCTGGTCACCAACCTAAGGTATGTTTTGCACACTGGGACCAGCATGGATTGCTGGTTTGCTGGTCTCCATCACTGGAAGCTAGTGTGCTGGTCTCCAGCATTGGAAGCGAGTGTGCTGGTGGACCAGCATGGAATACTAGTTGCTCGTCCCAAACATTAGAAACAAGTGTGCTGGTGGACCAGCATGGAATACTGGTTGCTGGTCCCCAGCATGGGAAGCAGGTGTGCTGCTGGACCAGCACGGGATGCTGGTGTGTTGGTGGACCAGCATATGTTGTCTTTTAGATGCTGGTATGATCCCAGTAAGACCACAATAAAACTCTCATGTGTGTTACATATCACATTTCTTAGTGTGTGCTCATAGTTTAATAAAGACCAAGACAATAATCTAATTAATTTTAATACTGGAGTTTCTGAAAGATTACCCTCAGCTGGCTCTAACAGGGGAAAATAATAATAATAATAATAATATTTTTTTATTATTATTTATTTATTTATTATTATTATTTTTTTTTTTCTCGGTTGTATTTGGTACTCTGTCCACTCCAGAGTAAGAAAATACACATTTTGTCCTTTTTGTGTGTTTATTTCTTGAGAAATAAAAAAGAGAATCTTGAATGTGCAGCGAATGTCCAATATAAAACCAACTTTACCAACCGTTTATACCGTAGCGTTGAATCATAACAATGCAGATCGTGTTACAAAATGAAGATTAGCATTAGCTCCAGTGAGCTAGCTAGTCATTTACCAACCTATATTAACTAAGTTGGTACTTTCTTAGCTTTCTTTTTCTAAATTCTAAAATATGTTGGTTCGCATTAGCTAGTTACTAAACAAGGATTGGCATTAGCAAACCAGTCAGCTCTGACATTCAAATCTAAAACTATCTTAATCATGTAGTATTGGTTTTCTTAGCTACACATATCATCTCTTGACAAATCCAAACTGTCACACATAGCAAAACAACAATTTATTTTAATGGGGCATCTTATCTTGTTAATAGTGGACATGGAGAGAATAAAACCTGATGAACATTTCAACCAAAGCAGTGTCTGACCATGGATAGAATAAAGTAGAGTTTTATACTGTAAAACACTTTACTGGTGCTATATGTCACCAACATCCCTAAAGCATTGTGATTCACAGTATTGCTGATTTAAAAAAAAAAAAAAAAAGAAAGAAAAAAAAACAAACAAACAAAAAAAAAACACAGTATGTTACTGTTGTAGTTTGGCTGTATTGTTCAGGATTTCTTTTACAGTGCATTAACACAAACAGCATATGGCTTAAGTACAAATCAGAAATTTGAAAGGAGTGCATGCTTCACTACTGTCTACAATATTTCATGCTCCTGGCTGCAATGACATACCCTTTACTATGTACAATTCTTTTGGTGTCAGTGGCTGTCAGATGGATTTTGTTCAAACCATTGGACACAGCATTGAACTATACGTGTGATCATTCAAGGCAATAAATGTTGCTAGCACATTTTAGTATCTTTAAGCCAAATGGTTACCATTGCTGAATCATGCTGTTCTGTACTGATCTGGGCTTGACGACATGATTACGGCTTTCTTTTTTCCATTGTGGTACAGCAAAATGAGGATTAGAATGTTTCCTCCACAGACCAAAACAAAGTCTCAGGCATTTCTCCTATTAAATACTTCTGTTAGTTTAATAAATTCACTAAAATCATTCCACCAGCATGGTTCTCCTGTCACGTGTATTGTTAACTAACCATGCTGAGAAATCCATGGAATGGCGTGTAATCATACTAGGGCTGCAACTAATGTTTATTTTCATAATTGATTAATCGGCCGATTATTATTATTTTTTTTTTATGTTAATCAGATATTAATAAGATTTTTTAAAGCCACATTTTCAATACCATTTTTTTGTCTATTTAAAATAAAATCCACAAACTGAGTGTTACAAATAAACTTCAGACCAAAGCTTTATATTAATGCAATTGTTTGTCCAATTTACATATATGTACTTTGACTTGTGTTTAAACAAAAAAGTACAATGACAAGGTATTTGATGTTTTAACTAATCAACTGCATAGTTTTGTTTTTAAGGTAAATGTTTATTTTGAAATTGATGCATGCAACATGTTCCAAAAAAGTTGGAACAGGGACAATTTAGAACTAATAACGATGTGACAAGTTGAATTAGGAAGGTAATGGGAAACAGGCGAAGCAATCGTCTAATCATGCTTTATAGTCCCTTCCGCTTCCCCCCGCTAGCAGAAGAACCCAGCCAGGTAGGCCATGCCTGGCTCACCCCGGCCAATCATGACTGCCGGCTCCAGGCTGGGGTGTGTATCTACTGTGGTCAGTTACGCCACTTCATCACCAGCTGTTCTCTCCATCCTAAGGTGAGGGGCTCGCCATTAGCAATGGAGTTACTGGTGAGCCAAATATCTCAGATCTCCCAGTCCTGACTCCAAATTCCCACCACCCTGAACCACAAATTAATCTCCATCCCCTACTTGCCCTGATTGACTCTGGCACAGAGGACAGTTTCCTCAATCTGGAGTTAGCATCCTAGACTGGCCTTCCCATGGAACCTCTGAATTCGGTGATGGTCAGTGCACTGGACAGGAAGTTCTTGCCCATGGTCACTCATCATACCAATCCAGTGCTTCTGGTCCTCTCTGATAACCACTGGGAACAAGTTTGGTTCAAACTCATCTCCTCCCCAATCACCCCCCTGGTTTTGGGTCACTCCTGATTAACAAAGCATAACCCCCAAATAGAGTAGTCTGCCAAGAGGGTCATCAACTGGAGTCCCTTCTTCTCTGGAGTCCCCCTCTGCCTCTCTCCTCTTGGGGTCACTAGGGCACCTCCTACCCTAAGCCCTCAAGACCTGTCAGCCGTACCCCCTGAATACCCCCCTCAGCCACTTCAAATACCTGGTGATGCAATTTGGCCTCCCCAATGCCCCGGCAGTTTTCCAAGCCCTTATCAATGACGTTCTCCAGGATTTCCTGAACTGGTTCATCTTTGTCTACTTGGACATACTAATCTTCTCTGCTCCATGCTCAGCTCTCATGCCCCAGTGGCACCTCGGCTGCGCGCTCATCTCTCATGCAGCAGACCAGAGTTCAAATCCTGACCCGATGACTTATGATCTCACTCCATTCCAATTCCACCCAAGCAGCTACAATAAATCCTGTTAACCTTCAGCTGGTGTCTGAGTTCTTCATGCCTCTGGGTTTAATTCTAATAGTCACAAATTGAACACGTCATCTCTGACATATATGATGGTGATATGAATGCACAGTTGTCAAAAGCAGGTCAGACCCAAACAATTTCTTATTTAATTTCAATTCAGATCACCCCTGTAAAAATCATTCAATATGGCCTATACAACGCCACTCAAATGAGCTACCACCCAAAAATCGATTCCAGACAGTTTTGGCAGGCCTTTCGTTTGGTGCCCAGAAACCAGTTATGCACATTTTTCTCAAATATTATGTTGATCAGGAAAAAGATCTAGTATGCAAAGGTGTGACACATAGAGAAAAAACAAAGAATGCATGATTAGTAAAATTTGGGGGCTATGTTATTGTGTGGATTCAAAAGCCAGACCAGCCATACCGAACATAATGGGTACTTTGGTTGTGGATTCTGCCTGCATCCTGGTACCCTAGTACCAGGTATGTACCATGGCACAGCCAGTTGAAGTATACATTAGCAACAATTGAATATGCAGACAGAGATGCCAAAGGAATGTTGTCGGATATGGAGCTTGCGTTAGCTAGCAACAGTAGTATAACAGGAGTTAAGAATCCCTCTCCCCTTATAAACATGCCACATTTTGATATTGTTTGGAGTTTTGTTCCAGACTACATGCATCTTACTACATGGTCTTACTTGGTGTCATTGGACAGATCACAGAGCTTCTTCTGAATAATATTGCCCAACTATACTACTGTACATTGGAAGCCCATATCAATCATAGAAAACAGATTAAGAAACATAAAACCACCACATCTCATTATATGACTGCTTAGACCCCTTACAGATCTGAAATTTTGGAAAGCCTCAGAATGGCGAGCGTGGGTGCTATTCTACAGCCTGCCTGTCTTGGACTGCTCCAAACACTGTATTTAAAGTACCTTAGCCTTTTGGTGTCTGCCATATTTCTGGTTCTCAAAGAGCAGGTCTCCTTTCAAAATGTCAGTCAAGCAGGTAAGACACTCTTAGAATTTATGCCATGATTTCAGTTACTCTACAGGGAAGCAACAATGACATTTAATGTGCATCTCCTTACACCTCTTGCTAAGTCTGTTTAATTGTGGGGTCTATTGTGGGCACACTCAGCATTTGTATTTGAAAATGCAAATGGTGGGCTGTTAAAACTAATCCATGGAACCGAATGTGTAGTGCTACAGATTGTTGACAAATTTCTGTCACACAGAGCTATATCACACTTTACAGCAAACTATACCTTCTGTGAGTGTGTTTAATAATTCTGTTTAGAACTGACAGAACACCCCAAAGTAAAAACATTCTCAACATGGCAAGACACAACTGTTTTGTATAGTGGCAGTGTGCAGGATATAACCAATGACATAAGAGGTGCATTATTTTCTACAGAGAGACGTGCATTATTTTCTACAGAGAGATGAAGTTGTTGTGTGCAGGAAAATGGTGCATAAGGGTCTGGTGTATACTAGCAGTAGCTAAAGCCTAAGTAAAAGAAGGAAAGATTGATATGTAAAATTAAATGATGGACGTAATGGAAAAATCCTGCACATTATATCATTTACATCCAGTGGCAACAGAGAAATTGCTTTGCTTTTCAGAAAGCTAAATTCACAGCCATCTTTTCCACTTTCACAAGGCATAGCTTTCGTGCCACATATCAGACAAGCAAGAAGAAATAATTTTGCCCCAGTATTCCTAATTTCATTGAACAGGTGAGAGCAGCAGGGCTGTCACTAGTGGGGTGAAAGGTGGTGACAATTATAGGGGCCCTCACTGTCCAGGGTGAAAGAAATATCTCCTCTCCCCTCCCTAAAAATGGTTTAATCTAATGGTTACTAATTATTTCAGCTCAGTCAGTGACAAACAGCAGAGAGACCCAATAAAATTGTAAGTCCCGTCCCAGCTAGTGAACATCACCAATCAGAGTAAAGTTACAGTGGAAGAACACGAGACTGAGTGATTGAAAATGTTGGGGAAAAACATAAACATGGGTACCAGAAATGTAATGAAGAGAAGGAGAAGGCGGCCAGGGGAACTGCTGGATCCCAGTCTATCAAGACCGTCTTTAACAAAACAGGTTAGTGCACTGTAGAGATGTCAATATGATGGGATGCCATGCCCTGATCATCTCGCTGCCCAATTAACTTTCATGGGAATAGGACACCTAATAAGAGCTGCCCCCTGCCAATACCGTCACATCATTTTCTCATTACTGTATTGGCATGCACTGACTGAATGATTACATGGTCAAAGTCCCCATCTTTTTGTGCTACTATTATTATTAAATAGAGTTGGTACAATAGACCGGTATAATGTATAATGCATAAAAAATGGATATGTGTGACACAAGGATTACAGACCTGCTGGCTGCTGATGTGATATCCATCCATCTTCTATACCGCTTATCCTTCCTTCAGGGTCATGGGGAAAACTGGAGCCTATCCCAGGGAGCATCAGGCACAAGGCAGGGTACACCCTGGACAGGTTGCCAATCCATCGCAGGACACACTCACACACATTCACACACCCATTCATACACTATGGACACTTTGGACATGCCAATCAGCCTACCATGCATGTCTTTGGACTGGGAGTACCCAGAGGAAACCCTCCCAGCACAGGGAGAACATGCAAACACAGAGCCACGGTGGGAATCAAACCCCCAACCCTGGGGGTGTGAGGTGAACGTGCCAACCACTAAGCCACCATGCGCCCACCGCCGATGTGATATGTTTTTTGATAACAATACTGTCAAGAAATCATGAATACAACTCACTTCTCTTGGATGAATACATGTATTCACTTTATTTAATAATATATTGTGCAGTAGGATATTATTTTCATCCAAATTAAAGACGATGAGTAATTTAAGTGGTTTTATTTTACATTTGACTAGTGGTGGCATCATGCCAAGATCTAAAGAGTTGTATAACGCTTTCAGACAAAAGTTTGTGGATGCCTATTAGTTAGATTTCAAATGACTTCCAATTTGTCCAGGACTGGCCGTCCCAGCAAATTCAGCCCAAGAGCAGACTGTCTGATGGAAAAAGAATTCTCCAAGACTTTCATCACAGGATCTGCTAGTAAGTCTTGCAACTTTTGATGTCAAAGTGCATGCTTCTACAATCAGAAAGAGATTGCACAAATTTGACCTGCATGGGATGTATGCCAGGAAAAGGCTTTTGCTGTCTAAAAAGAAGATTAGAACAAGACTACAGTTTGCCAATGAGCATATAGGCTTATTGAATAATGTGCTCTGGACAGATGAATCAAAGATTTTTTTGGCCACAGTAACAGCAGACATGTTTGGCGCTGACTAAAGACAGCTTTTCAGGAGAAGCAACTCATACTAACTGTATAGCATGGTGGTGGAAATGTTATGGTTTGGGGTTGCTTTGCTGCCTCAGGGACTGGACAGCTTGCATTTATTGATTCAACTATGATTTCTGCATCATATCAAAGAGTGCTTGAAGACAGTGGCACCCTGCATGGCAGCAGCTACTCTGCCTCTTGATAACAATGTATGATTTATGTTAAACATATTGTCTACTCCGACACAGTTAAATACGAGACTAGTCTATAATCGTATTACTTTGCTCAAACTGCGTGTATCAAACTTATGCAGTAGCCTATCCAGCAATCTACTGGTCTTGGAACCCAAAACACTTCGCAAACTTAGGATTCTACACAGACATGATACACAGGCCTCTACATCAGCAGACTCTCCTACCATCACTGTCTGACGTAGGAAGCGACGCAAGTGGTGTGAGAAACCATGCAAACGCGGCACTCGGGCAGGTATCAGGGTTAGGCTAAAAGCTAACCCATACAGACCAGCACTTCCATAGAACATTCTAAAGGGTTCACAAACTTTCAAGCACCGCTGTACATGGTGTCAGAAGTGCACGACAATGGCTCAGGGGCTCCAGTGCATTGATCCTTTAGTTTTTGAAGAAGCATCGCCAAAAACTGGTGAAAACGTGAAAAGGAATGGCATATATACTTCTATGCAGGGCTGTCAGACAAATCAAGAAAGTGCAGGCTTACATGCTTCTAAACCTAGCCCAGAGGGGGAAAGTCATGAGGATCCAGAGGTACTCTTAAAGAAATTCACAGAATTGTGTCTGCCTGCGAAAAACTTATTTATGGACTGAAATGTGTTTAACACCACAGTTCAAAAACCAGGTGACTCCGTGCAAACCTATGTGTCCTAATGTTTAATTGCTAAATATTCTTGCAAAGAAATGAGAGTTCAGTGCGCTCCAGATTGAACTAATAAGAGACCGCATAGTTTGCAGTATAGAGAGTGACACTGTGCAAATAGTTACACCTTTGATTCAGCTGTAAAAAGCTGCATGCTATACAAACAACCCAAAAGGAGCACAAAAGAGCTAAAAAAAAAAAAAAAAGAGCTGAAGTGTTTACCATGTAGAACCCCCGTTGTACTAATTGCAATGGCCATCACTCTCCAGAGAGAAGTAAATTCTATACATACAACAAACACTCTAACAACTGTGGTAAATTAAATAACTTTGCCAGGTGCTGTGGATTTACACCAGCACAGCCCTCTGGTGTCAAAATGATTAACAGACCACAAAAGAACCAGGTGGATAGAGTTCATGAGCTAAACACGCAAACAGACTTCACTGCTGATGACATTTTCCATTGTGACCTAGTTGATCTTGACACTCAACAGTATGAATGATACTGCGAAATGGCAAAGTGCAACTAAATGTCAAAGTGGGGCCAAATGCAATGTGATATCCACATACATGCTGCACAACCTAGATCATACAATCCCAATCAACACACAAGAAAAAGTCAACCTTGTGGCTTACGGGGGGAGACAATCAACACTGAAGGCAAGTCAGACGTATTGTGCCTCCATGAACAGTACCAATTCCATGTAGTAAATCGTGATGTGAAACCATATTTGGGATTACAGTAAAGGGTTGGACTAGGTCTCAGTCTCATTTGTATAAGCCCTGATGCACATATGCTACAACACGAGGCACCTGAAGTAACTGAATATAGAGATCTATAAACTACCAATTGTGTATCACATGAGACAGTACAGATAGTACAGCAAACCCCACTGTTTGTGTGCCTCAAAAAATACTAATAGACATGAAGACAAAGGTTAAAGCAGAACTTGATTGAATGTCTGATCTGGGGATAATAACACCAGAAAGTATGTGACAGAGTGGCTCTCAGCCATGGTTGCTGCTAAAAAGAATGATGGGTCAGTGAGAATCTATGTAGACCAATCTTAACAAAGTTTTGCTCAGACGACAACACCCTCTAAAAACAACTGAACAAATCATTGCTGACATGCACGGTGCTAAACTCTTTAACATTCCTGATGCCAAATGTGACTTCTGGCAAATTCCACTAGATGAAGCCTCATCCAAACCTACCACCTTCATACAGTGCATCCGGAAAGTATTTACAGCGCTTCACTTTTCCCACATCTTGTTATGTTACAGCCTTATTCCAAAATGGATTAAATTCATTATTTTCCTCAAAATTCTACAAACAATACCCCATAAAGACAACAAGAAAGAAGTTTGTTTGAAATCTTTGCAAATTTATTAAAAATAAAAAACAAAAAAAGCACATGTACATAAGTATTCACAGCCTTTGCTCAATACTTTGTTGAAGCACCTTTGGCACTAATTACAGCCTCAAGTCTTTTTGAGAATGATGCTACAAGCTTGGCATACCTATTTTTGGGCAGTTTCTCCCATTCTTCTTTGCAGGACCTCTCAAGCTCCATCAGGTTGAATGGGGAGCATCGGTGCACAGCCATTTTCAGATCTCTCCAGTGATGTCAATTGGGTTCAAGTCTGGGCTCTGGCTGGGCCACTCAAAGACATTCACAGAGTTGTCCTCTAGCCACTCCTTTGTTATCTTGGCCGTGTGCTTAGGGTCGTTGTCCTGTTGGAAGATGAACCTTCGCCCCAATCTGAGGTCCAGAGTGCTCTGGAGCAGGTTTTCATCAAGGATGTCTCTGTACATTGCTGCATTCATCTTTTCCTCGATCCTGACTAGTCTCCCAGTTCCTGCCACTGAAAAACATCCGGACAGCATGATGCTGCCACCACTATGCTTCACTGTAGGGATGTTATTGACCAGGTGATGAGTGGTGCCTGGTTTCCTCCAGACATGATGCTTGCCATTCAGGCCAAAGAGTTCAATCTTTGTTCAATCTTTGGTCTGAGAGTCCTTCAGGTGCCTTTTGGCAAACTCTAGGCAGGCTGTCATGTGCCTTTTACTGAGGAGTGGCTTCCATCTGGCCACTCTACCATTCAGGCCTGATTGATGGAGAGATGGTTGTTCTTGCTGGCTCAAATTTAGCTTATTACCCAAAAACACTTAAAATTCAACATAGAAGCCAATACTCACATCTACCTCTGAGCCCAGTTGGAGATAGAAAAAAAGACACCAGCCGTGAGTGAGAAGAATCAAGGGTCCAGCTTTATTGGTTCCGTTCCACCACACGAGATCCACACCGATGAGAATTCTCAGAAGTGATCTGATACCCTGAGCTTAAGCTCCAGTATTTATACTGTATTTACACAGTAAATAACCCATATGTTTCAAGAAGACTATGATATCAATACCAATAGGGTTAAAAAAGAGCTAATCTACCTTACTATTATGTTCAAAAAAAGGGCTATTCCACTTACCAATAGCTCAAAAAACAGGGCTTTTCAACTTACACATAGAATCAAAACCAGGGGTTTTCAAATTACACATAGAATCAAAACCAAGGGATTTCTGATAACCCAGAAAATCAAAACCAAGGGATTTCTGATAACGCAGAAAATCAAAACCAAGGGATTCTAATAACCCAGAGAATCAAAACCAAGGGATTTGAATAACCCATAGAATCAAAAGTGGAGAGACAAAACAATCTAGAGTTACCTTGGTCTTACTATTATCTCGCGGGGGGGGGGGGGCAGCTTGACTCAGCTACCCTTATAAATAAACTTCCTACTTCTTAATATCATTACAGTTGTACTGTCCTGCATATCCTACTATTCTGTTTTTTTATAGAGAGCATCTCTATTACTATAAGATATTATAATATCTTATTACTCCTTTTTCATTATTCTTATAAAGTTATTCATGTGTGTGTATGTTGTGTCTACTTGCCCGCCCTTGACTGTACGAGCGTGTGTGTGTGTGTGTGTGTGTGTGTATTAGCACTCCTCAGCTCAGCTCGTATACCTCTTTTTGACTTTTTTGACTACTACACCACAGTGTAGTGCTCTTAAAGATCTTTAAAGTGTAATTCCAATTTGTCAATGTCTGCCTAATCCCGCTTCTATGTGTCTAGGTGCCCGTCGTCAGTCCTTCCTCTCCCCGTTACTGGATCTGGATCTGGATCTGGACACTCATTATCAGCTTATGCATCTCACTGCTGATATCATGGTGCTACTTAACTATCTTCGCAGCACCCCCTCTAGAAATGGAAATGCGGGGTTCCCCCCCGCCGATACAGAATCTGCCCCGTGAACGTGTGTGTTGACGCCTCTACACAGCCAGAACCCCCCTCCAGCTTTCAGTCTGAGGGAGATGTCCTCTTCTCTGATCCGGGCCCCGACCATTCGTCCCTCTTCTCACCTACCAGTCCGCCCTACTCTCAGTGGTCCTCTCACTTCACCTTTGCTGACTTTCCCATGTCCCCAGGACGCACCCCATTTTCTTCCCCCTCCCGCTCTCCTCCAGACTACGCACCCACCAGTCCTGTGAATTACCAATAAAATTACATTTTACTCATACTAAGTCTCCCTCATGTTTATTTCATGTCATTTTTATCCACAACAGTCCTCTCGTCAGATGCTTAACAACATGGCTTAGGTGCAGTCTGTCTCCAGCAAGGACAGCCCATAGCATTCATAACACATGCTCTCACACCCACCGATTCACAATATGCCCAGATTGAGAAGGAGATGTTAGCACTCATGTTTGCAATGAAAAAATCCCATGACTTCATATACGGCCAACCTGTCATCATTGAAACTGTCAATCAGCCCCTGATAACCATATTTAAAAAAAAAACCTCTTCACACAGCATCACCTAGCTTACAAGGCATGGTGATGAAAATCCAGCACTACAATTTAGATGTGATCTTCAATCATTGCAAGGAATTGTTATGGCTGACACCTTTTCTTGTGCCCATCTTTCAACCTCAGAGCCCCATCTCTCTGATGATCTCCTAGAGGTGATGTCGATACAGGTACTTTCCTCCCGTTGTACAGATTAACTCAGAGCTGCTGTCTGCAAAGGTATCATATGCCAGGAGCTCTCAGATATAATCATGAATGGTTGGTCAACCACTTCAAAGGAGCTTCCCCATATGTTGCACCACTTCTTCTCCATAGGGGATGAGCTAACAACTCAGGATGGCTTGCTGCTCCAAGGGCAGAGACTGATCATCCCATTTGCACTGCATACATTTTTCATTGACCAACTGCAAAGGGTCATCCAGGCTCATAAGGAAACAATGTTTTGGCCATCAATGTATGCGAATATAGAGGATGAGCTCTCCTGGTGTGCACACTGCAATGTACTCAAACCACACCATATAAGGAGCCATTACACCTGCGTGAAATCCCAGATCTTCCGTGGTCCTTCACTGCCACAGACTTATTCGAATGACATGGCAAAATGCACCTTGTCCTTGTTGATTCTTTCTCTCGCTGGTTTGAGCTTGACTACCTGTCTGACACTTCTCCACACATGGTGTTCTCCACACTCTCATGACTGACAATGCTACACAGTTTGTATGTAAGGAATTTTCAGAGTTTGTGCACACATGGGATTTTAAACACATTCACAGCAGTCTACACTTTCCCCAATCAGATAGATTGGCAGAGCGTGCCGTGAGGTCAGCAAAGCACCTGGAAAAGTGCTACCATGAAAACACACACATAACCTGTAAAATATGTAGAACATGATAAAATATTAAAATATAATAAATATAAAATATAATAAAATATTGTTTAAGTCAAGGCTTCAGTCTATTATATGACTGAGAAAATCTATTTGGAAAACCATGTTATGGCCCACATTGCTTGTCTGTGTTTACAGTAATTTTCTAGACACTCCCCGATGTCCTCAAACTCCACCTCCATCTCAATCTGTTCAGAAAGAAAAAATATGGCAGAACCAGTGAGTGCCAGGTGCAGCCAGATCATTTTTGTAGTGAGGAAAAGAAAAAAAAAAAATCACACCATGCCTCTAAAAAAGTTGATGACAAGAAAAACTAGAATAAACTTTGGCAGTGCTTTTCCAAGATGGAGAAAACTATTACTGGTGTAGGGAACCACCCGCTGGTCCAACGATAGTATCCAATAGAGTGGCAGAAGGCTTCTTATGTTACTGTCTTTCCTTTATGTGATATATTAACATCAGAATTAAAAATTTGTCAACATTAAATATGATCCTCTTTTTAATTTTTATGACTCCAATTATGAATGATTCTAAGAGATATTAGAATTCCAATCTCTATCATTAAATTGATCTCGAAATTTGATTATACTATTTAACCCTTTACTTAGATTATGCTCGTTCATTCGGATTCCAATGTCACTTAGAGACTCTAGCCAGCTGTGTACGCAGATCTCACCATCACAACCTCACCAGTCATGGTCATTAGACAGAGGTAATTGACTAATACTATTTAGATGGCTGCCCATGCTTGCCCTTTTTCTAAAAAGTATATGTTTAGTCCCCATAGAGCTGTACACACTTAGAATAACATTATCTCTAGTCAGAGGTCATGATCACTACTATCAGAACAAGTCGACTAATTTTACTTTTCTATAATAGTAGCTTTGTATAATCAGAGGTTAGGGCTCATCCTATTTAGATTGGTCAGTCAACATTATGTCGTTCGAAACAGAAATTCCTTTTAGCCATTACAGTCTAAGTACAGACTCCACCTAAACCTGGATTTTAGCCTGCACTAACCTGGTCACAGATTTGCGGTAACCTGGACTTAATGTAATCTACTAGAGCCAATAATTCCAGGGTAGGGCAGAATAAATTCAAACATAACAATTTATTAACCAGGTAATTCTTAATCCAATTCAAAAGATAACAAGCAGTGATCAATAATATAAAAACATCACATAAAACACAAACAAGAGAATTAGATACAGTGAGGGAAAGAAGTATTTGATCCCCTGCTGATTTTGTACGTTTGCCCACTGACAAAGAAATGATCAGTCTATAATTTTAATGGTAGGTTTATTTGAACAGTGAGAGACAGAATAACAACAAAAAAAATCCAGAAAAATGCATGTCAAAAATGTTATAAATTGATTTGCATTTTAATGAAGGAAATAAGTATTTGACCCCCTCTCAATCAGAAAGATTTCTGGCTCCCAGGTGTCTTTTATACAGGTAACGAGCTGAGATTAGGAGCACACTCTTAAAGGGAGTGCTCCTAATCTCAGTTTGTTACCTGCATAAAAGACACCTGTCCACAGAAGCAATCAATCAATCAGATTCCAAACCCTCCACCATGGCCAAGACCAAAGAGCTCGCCAAGGATGTCAGGGACAAGATTGTAGACCTACACAAGTCTGGAATGGGCTACAAGACCATTGCCAAGCAGCTTGGTGAGAAGGTGACAACAGTTGGTGCAATTATTCGCAAATGGAAGAAACACAAAAGAACTGTCAATCTCCCTCGGCCTGGGGCTCCATGCAAGATCTCACCTCGTGGAGTTGCAATGATCATGAGAACAGTGAGGAATCAGCCCAGAACTACACGGGAGGATCTTGTCAATGATCTCAAGGCAGCTGGGACCATAGTCACCAAGAAAACAATTGGTAACACACTACGCCGTGAAGGACTGAAATCCTGCAGCGCCCGCAAGGTCCCCCTGCTCAAGAAAGCACATATACATGCCCGTCTGAAGTTTGCCAATGAACATCTGAATGATTCAGAGGACAACTGGGTGAAAGTGTTGTGGTCAGATGAGACCAAAATGGAGCTCTTTGGCATCAGCTCAACTTGCCGTGTTTGGAGGAGGAGGAATGCTGCCTATGACCCCAAGAACACCATCCCCACCGTCAAACATGGAGGTGGAAACATTATGCTTTGGGGGTGTTTTTCTGCTAAGGGGACAGGACAACTTCACCGCATCAAAGGGACGATGGACGGGGCCATGTACCATCAAATCTTGGGTGAGAACCTCCTTCCCTCAGCCAGGGCATTGAAAATGGGTCATGGATGGGTATTCCAGCATGACAATGACCCAAAACACACGGCCAAGGCAACAAAGGAGTGGCTCAAGAAGAAGCACATTAAGGTCCTGGAGTGGCCTAGCCAGTAGAAAGCCTAGCCATAGAAAATCTGTGAAGGGAGCTGAAGGTTCGAGTTGCCAAACGTCAGCCTCGAAACCTTAATGACTTGGAGAAGATCTGCAAAAAAGAGTGGGACAAAATCCCTCCTGAGATGTGTGCAAACCTGGTGGCCAACTACAAGAAACGTCTGACCTCTGTGATTGCCAACAAGGGTTTTGCCACCAAGTACTAAGTCATGTTTTGCAGAGGGGTCAAATACATATTTCCCTCATTAAAATGCAAATCAGTTTATAACACTTGATATGTGTTTTTCTGGATTTTTTTGTTGTTATTCTGTCTCTCACTGTTCAAATAAATCTACCATTAAAATTATAGAATCTTCATTTCTTTGTCAGTGGGCAAATGTACAAAATCAGCAGGGGATCAAATACTTTTTTCCCCTCACTGTATGTTTACCTGGCAATGTATCGACACACAATAATTATGCGGTAGATCTGCCTACAGATTCCCTGAATCTTTTGCCAGGTCTCCCTAAATACCCAGATGCTCTGTAGGTCCACCAAATGGTGTTGTTTGTGATAATAATTTGGGCCTACTATTCAGGGGGTCAGTTGGCATTTGTGATTGAATGGGACTTCAATGTCTGTGTAAGTATTTACCCCATTTACATACGGGAGATGATTAGTGTGAGGGACCCAGGGTGTAGAGGCTTGCACTGCGGGACCCGATGCAACAGAGTGCGGCACGGGACAAGATTTTATGGGTGGGTGCAGGTGTGGGCGGGAGAACACTTATGTGTGCAGGTTGCAGGAGAATAAAATGATTTGCAAAACTCCTTCAAAATAAAATATATATTTTTAAAATATATAATATAAAATATATAAAAGGAAGTAAATTCTTATTAATTTATTGCACAAGAGCAACAACAACAACAACTAAAATAAAAACGATTTACAGGCGCAAGGTCGAGGAAAAATGTCTGAGCATGACACAGGTGGATCCCTTAGTACTACAGATATTAATTCTTTACTAAAGAAAGAAACTTACAAAACTACAAAACCAACCAAAGGAAAACCCGATATTTGGAGTTGCTTTCTGATTGTATGCGACAGCGAGGGAAAGCACCTTCCTTTTGCGTTCTGCGAAAAATGAAAAACACATCTTTCCATTGACATTGAATTAAACAGAAAGGGATGACGAAACATTTTTGTTTATGCTAGGTTTCTTTTTTATTATATCCAACGGGGGAGCAACTGAAAAAATGTAGGCTATTTAAAAATCTATGTATACTTTTACCTGGGGGTTTTGTGGGAGGGAACAGCGCAAAACGTCGGGGTTATGCATGTAACCCTGTTCTCTGAGAAGGGAACGAGACGTTGCATTTAGCATCACAGTATGGGAACGCCTTGCGCGCATGACCGGTATCTGAAGCTTGTGTAAAATCATGCCTCTACTTATAGGCCTGCCATGATCAGGTGACGTGGCAATTAAGCGCGTCGCATGATATATATATGGCACCTGTGAACCAGGCCGCCAGCCTCTATTATCTGAAGCAAAGACGCAATTCACAGGCCTGCCCTGGTATGACAGTGCTATGCAACGTCTCGTTCCCTTCTCAGGGAACAGGGTTACTTGCGTAACCCCGACGTTCCCTTTCAAAGGGAACTTCGACGTTGCATTTAACATAACAGTATGGGAATGGGAATACCCACTCCGTCATACCGAGGGTACGGCCTGTTCAAAAATACCCAAGGCCGAGGGTCACTGCAAGACACTCGAGCCCAGGATGGAATGAATATCCAGGCTGTAATAACAAATGAATGTGTGTGGTGTAGACCACCCTGCAGCCGCACACACATCCTGCAAGGTTACCCCTTTGGACAAAGCCTTCGATTAAGTGACCACCCTAGTGGAATGAGCTCTTATGCCCAGAGGCGTGGCGAGACTGTGTGTCGTAAGCCCTAGAGATTGCTTCCACTATCCAATTAGAGATGTGCTGCTTTGACACAGCATCACCTTTCCTGTCGCTGCCAAAGCAGACCAGTAGCTGCTCCGACTTACGCCACTGGCCGGAGCGGTGGACGTAAGTACAGAGAGCCCTTACTGGACACAGCAGGTGCATCCTCTCTTGTTCCGGTGTGAGGAACAGAGGAGGGCAGAAAGCCTGCAACACTACAGGGTGGGTAGCCGATGTAGGCACTTTAGGAATATAATCCGGCCTAGGATACAGGAAGGCCTTGGCTAATCCAGGGGTAAAGTCAAGGCAGGAAGGGGCAACAGAGAGAGCTTGTAGACCTCCCACTTGCTTGAGAGATGTCAGGGCCAGTAAAAGAGCTACCTTTAGAGTCAGAAGCTTCTCAGAGGCTGACTCCAAGGGCTCAAATGGGGCCCCTGACAGACCTTCCAAGACCACAGCAAGGTCCCAGGAAGGTATGCATGGCCTGCAGATGGGCCTCAGCCGTCTGACACCACGCATGAACCTCGAAGTTAAAGGATGTTGCCCCACAGAGGCTCCATCAACAGGGGCATGGCTGGCCGAAACGGCGGCCACGTAACCCTGATTGTAGAAGGAGCCACCCTGCTGAGAAACGTTCTTGTAAGAACTCCAGAACTGTAGCTATCACGCAGTTCACTGGGTCTAGCTGACGTTCCTCACACCACAAGACAAAAAGCCGCCACTTGAGCGCATACAATTTCCTTGTGGATGGTGCTCTAGCGTTTAACATGGTCTCTACCACCTCAGTTGTGCGACCAGAATCTATGAGCTGGTGCCCCTCAGGGGGCTAGACCCACAGTTTCCATAGTTCTGGCCGAGGGTGACAAATCAGCCCTCCGGCTTGAGACAGTAGATCCACCCTAAGGGCTCAAATGGGGCACCCGACAGACCTTCCAGGACCACAGAAGGTCCCAGGAAGGTATGTGCGGCCTGCAGATGGGCCTCAGCTGTCTGACACCACGCATGAACCTCGAAGTTAGAGGATGTTGCCCCACAGAGGCTCCATCAACAGGGGCATGGCTGGCCGAAACGGCGGCCAAGTAACCCTGATTGTAGAAGGAGCCCACCCCGCTGAGAAATGGTAGATCCCCTCTAAGGGCTCAAATGGGGCACCCGACAGACCTTCCAGGACCACAGAAGGTCCCAGGAAGGTATGCGCGGCCTGCAGATGGGCCTCTGAACCTGTATGTCCGAAGAGTACGGTTCAGATGATGCAGATCTAAAATTGGCCGCATACTCCCACTTTTTTGCGGAACAGGAAATAATGGCTGTAAACCTCCCTCCCTTCGGGAACGGGGTACATTTCTATGGCCCCATTGTCCAAAAGGGAACTTACTTCCTGCGCTAACGTCGGGCTCTGGTCTGTGCTGACTGCTGTGGTGAACACACCTGTGAACGGGGGGGGTCGAGCTATAAAGTGGACCCGGTAACCCTTTCTACGGTAGACAGAACCCATGGAGACACATTTGGCAGTAGTTTGCACGCTGCCCGATGGTCTTTTAGTGACGTTAACTATTCCACATTCTACTGGAGGGAAAGCATCAGATTTTTGTTGCCCTGTGACAGCTCGCTGACCAGAGAACACTGAAAACTTGGGGACCGCCTTGGCTAGGGGAGGCCCTACAGTAGCACTGGGGAGCTATCCGCCCAAACAACCTCATGTCCCCAGATGCATCCCTCCACGGCCCCTCAGGACCGCTCTTCTTTGCCTGCTTGGCCTTTATGACCATTCTCAGATCAAGCCTAGTAGCAGACCGCGACTGTGGCCGCCCAGTTCCCCTGGCTGTCTGCGGGGGTTGACGGGCTGCCATACCTACCTTCTGGGTCTCCCTCACACTAGTGCTGGCCCAGGCTCCATTCGTGGACGCCCAGGTGAGCTCGAGACAACAGGGAAGGAACTGGCTTTTTTTTTTAATGCCGCCATATGTCGAGCTCACTCAGCAGGTCTGCTTGGTAGGCCTGCAACCCTGTCATTTTCTGCAGTGACCCACAAGCAAGACTACTACTGCATAGGCTTGCCCACCAATGCCACGGTGGCCTTACATGGCTTGGATGCAAGCCGGCCCCCGTAATTACCTGCCGTCGGTGGAGAGAGGTAGCTCGCAAGCGCCTCCTCCACCTTGGGCATAGCTAAATACCCATGCCGTTCATTCCCACAATGGCCGAATAATCCAACATCGTGGGGTTATGAATATGGCTTATGCATGGTTTTCCCCCAGAAGCCTGAGATTTTGTCATGCACTTCTGGAAGACAGGGGAGTTTCTACAGTGTGAGGGATTTACTTTCACAGGGTAATCACTTCAAGCAGCTCTTTATATGCTGCTCTCAGTTTTTAACACATCCTTCTAACTCCTCGGAGTCAGAGAGGAATTATTACCTTTTGGCTTTCCATAGCGGAAGGAGGAGTTGCGACGCGAGCTCCAAAATCCAGCGGAGAGCCAAACCCGGAAGGGGCAAGAGATAGAGCAGCGCACGTCTCCGGCTCCTCTTCCGGATCCATAAGAGATCCCCCGAACCTGAGACGGCCGGCCCAGATCCGCGAGGCTCTGAAACCCGACTCGCTTCGGCTTCCAAGAAGACAGCGAGTCGCAAGCCGAGCTGCTTAATGTAGGCGTTACCATGCGCAGCCTCTCGAGGCTGCCATCGCATACTACACTCCTAAACACTTCACCCAGAAAGTGTGCACTTTTCCCCGTGATGAAACGGGAGCAAGCCGTAACACACTTCCTGATTTCTTTCTCACTCATTACTCACCTCTCTTTTCCTCTTAAAAAAAAAAAAAAAAAAGGGATAGAAAAGTTAAGAGATTTTGAGAAAATATCGAGTAGAAATGAACCGTTTTTGTCACACAAACAACAGCTATGCAGTGTCGCTGAAGATAATAAGGCTGGCGGCGTGGTTCACAGGTGCCATATATATATATATCATGCGACACGCTTAATTACCACGTCACCTGATCATGGCAGGCCTATAAGTAGAGGCATGATTTTACACAAGCTTCAGATACCGGTCACGCGCGCAAGGCGTTCCCATACTGTGATGCTAAATGCAACGTCGAAGTTCCCTTTGAAAGGGAACGTGAATGTTGCGGGCGGGAGCAGATTACATATTTTTTCGGGAGCGGGCGGGAGCAGATTACATATTTTTTCGGGAGCGGGCGGGAGCAGGCGGGAGCAGGATAGAATCCAACGGAAGTGGGCAGGCGCGGGACGAAAAATCCGACACGCGCAGGTTTCTACCGATGATAGTATGCACGCAGTCTTTTTCTACATGTTCTAGGTCTTAATGGTGGTTTGAACTGTTGCTGAGGGAATGAGGTCATTTTTCCACACGCACTGAGACTTCTGAATGATACTAAACATGTATAGTCAACTTCTTTTTCACGTTAAACATACTAGCTAATGCATATAGACATTGGGTGAGTTTAAGGTGATCTCAACACAGAGAGAAAAGGGTGGGGGAAGGGAGAGAGAAGGGAACAATGTAGAAGAACAATAGTAAGGTGTGATCTTCCAGTCTCCACTCAATGTGATGTGTTTTCTCAGATGAAGATGCTAATTCTGTAGGAGAGAGTTCAAATGTTACTTTCTTAAGAGTCCTTTGTCTTCAGAGAGCAGTTCTCTCAGGTTCATCTTGGCACCAGCCTTACACTAGCAAAGGGGATGAATTAGCAATGTTTTTCCTGGACAGGTATGCAAACTCAACCTGTATAAAGCATTAAATGGTTTGACTGTCTGTTTTTACATAGTGAATCAGATATGTTTTGTCACTTAATGAGGCAGGTAAGGTAATGCTATGGATGAACTGCCTTCATAGAAATGTATGTAATGATAATGAAACTCCTATGCAGTTACTAATGCTAATTAGCTAACACTGATAGTAGAAGTCAACTGCAAATCTCATGAGAACTCATAACGAAGAAAAAGAGGGCAGGGAAGGCACTGTTGATCATTCTTAAATCTGTTGAACTTTGAATGGTTAAGTGTTTTTAGTGCTATAACTTGGCTATCAAGCAGTTGAACAGCTGAGTGGACACCACCACCGGTCATCCTAAAATGCTAACACCAGGAAACATGGGAGGCATGGGAGTTTCATGTCCTCTCTAGCAAGAACACTAATGTACCAAGATAACTTGGGTAAAAAGATCAGTTAATAAGTTGCTCTGGATAAGTGCAACGTAATGGCACGTATTATATCGCCAGTTGCAATAAATTGACATTTGCTGAGGGGAGAGTAATGCTGTAGCCACCTGAAGTTTATCTTCTCTGATATAAAGTAGCTTATAGCCACACTTCATTTTTATAACTAGATTACTTTTGTAATCGAAATAACAAAGTAAGGCAATGTCCTTAATAAACAGCCTGCCTTATTACGTGAATGTAATGTCATGATAATCCTTGGTAATGCTCTCACTTAACTCACTGACCATAGATTCTGAGGGGGCAGCACTGTGTTCATGGTTGGGAATGGTGAAAAAGTAAAGTGTTTATAGCATTGATTTCTTCTATTTTGCATACTTGTCATACTTAATTGTTTCAGATCTTCAAACAAAATTTTATATAAGACAAAGGCAACATTAGTAAATAAAAATAGTGTTTTTTTTTTGTTTTTTTTTAAATAATCATTTCATTTATTGAAGAAAAAAGTTATCCAACACCAACTGGCCCTGTGTGGAAACATAATTGTCCCCTTAGTTAATTAATCAACCAAATTTAATTGATAATTGGGTTCAATTAGACTAGATACACAGAGGTTTGATAACTGCCAGTCCTCTTGAATCTAAACAACACTTAAATAGAACCTTTTCAGCAATGTGAAGTACAGTAAAATGTCTCAACAAACAGCACTCTATGCAGGAATCAAAATAAATTCTGGAAGAGATATATCACTCTTGAAAGGGTTACAAAGCCATTTCAAAGCTCTGGAGGTGAAGTGCTCATCCTACTAAAATTCCTTCAAGAGTACATTGATGACTCATCAAGAAGTCACAAAGAACCCAGCCAGGGAAAATTATATCCATAGGAGAGTTACAAGACAAAAACCACAGCTAACCAAGAGAAACATAAAGGCTCATCTCAGATTTGCCCAAAAACTACAGTATTTTATGACCCCCAAGCCTTTTTGGGTAATATTTTGTGGACAAATGGGTCAAAGTTTTGGAAAATATGGGACCTGTTACATCCAGTGCAAAGCTAACACAGCATTTCACAATAAGAACATCTTTATAGCAAACAAACATGGTGATGGTAGTGTGACAGTGTAGTGCTTTGCTGCTTCAGGTCCTGTGCAACTTGCCATAACTGATGGAACCATGAATTCTGCTCTTTATCAGAAAATCCTGTAGGAGAATGTCCTGTCATCGGTCATGCTTGAAAGCCCTCCAGTGTGACTGAATTAAAACAATTCTGCAAAGAAAAGTGGGCTAAAATTATTCCACAATACTTTTGCCTGCGTAAGTGTGACTTTTGCCACCTTTAGCGCCAAATTGCCACTAAAGGTGGCATAACCAGTTCTGAAGATATTAAGTGTGATAAATATGCAGAATAGAGGAAAACAGGAGGTGGGCAAATATGTTTTCATTGCATTGTGTATGAAGAAAATTGTGCTTGTAGGTGGAGCATTGTTGTTTTTTGCATAAAGTGTTTGAGGATTTTGTCATGAGAGTAAACTCCAGTATAATGTCGTTGGAGCTTTGCACCAAAGGGTTAAAGAAAGATGGCTGTACTTCAGTTATTAAGAAATATGTTGTAACATCCAATATAATGTGTAAGCCAAATTTAGGTTCTGACTGGTACTGGACAAGAACTTAACACACAGTAACTAAACTTTGATGTGGAATACCATCACCAGCCGTATCAGGGCTGTGATTTGGTGTGAGTGGCATTGGAGTCCTCTGTGCTATGCCCAAGTTACTTTGTGTTTAGGTGTTGCTTTTTCCATTAAAGTGCTTTCTCAATATCATGTAGATGGAGGAAAAGAGGACTGGAAATTGTGCCTGTGCCTCTGCCATGTGTGTGGAGTTTGAATGGTCTCCCTGTGTTTGGGGGGGGGTTTCCTCTGGGTGCTCCGGTTAATTCCCTCAGTCCAAAGACATGAGTTGTAGGCTGATTGGCTTTTCTAAATTGTCTTTAATGTGTGCAATTGTGCCCTGCAATGGGCTGGCTCCCCATCCAGGGTGTCCACCGCCTTGTGTCCCTAGTTCCCTGGCATAGGCTCCCCGTGAGCCTGCAGTACAGAAAATGGATGGATGGGTGGATAAATGCCTTCAGTCAAATATGTATAACCTAAACAGAAATATTAGTAGTCATTTTTATCTATGGATAACTGGATGTGATTATGACTAATTGTGAGAAACATTGTAAATGGAGAGCAGGGGAAGAAAGACTGCATTCTTTTTGTTATCCTTTCATATGCATACAATGAGACTCCATAATGTCTGGACATTTGAGTTAAGTCAAAATGCAGGGTCAGAGTTCACTCTCTCATCTCCTAGAGTGTCATGACCAACATTCATACACAGCAGGAGAGGGAATGAGAAAAGTACTCCCTAAGAGTAGCTTTTAATTGGAGTGTGATATGTGAAGGCAGTGTGACCTTTTTGTCTACATTGCATTTCTTGATGTTTAAACACAATCAGACCGCTGAACCATGGGGGTAGTACACAAGAAATTTCTTTAATATTGCAGATGAGACAAAGCTTTGCTTCTCTCTGTCTCTCTCTCTCTCTCTCTCTCTCTCTCTCTCTCTTTCTTTCTCTCATGCTAAATTGGAATTGGTGTTGGCAGGAAGAGGTGCTTGTTGAAGTCATTGGAAGGCTTTGCTGGAGGTGGGCATTTGGGAGTCTGGAGAGAGAAGCAGGGTGTCAGATGTAGAGAAAGAAGAAAACAGATGGGCAGCAGGAAAGCCAGAGGGAGATCAGAGAGCTTGTCTTTCGGAGGCCAGAAAACAGCAAGACTCACAATGCTGCTGACACACAATATGCTACACATGTACATACACACATTCTTTGCCACTGCTTTGAAGTAACTTAAATTGTATGTGGGCTATTCCACAGAATAGGTGCCATTTGCTTGTTGTAACTCTTCCAAATTAAACTGCATTTTTCATCTTTTTTCAACACTGAATCTAATAATACACATACCTAACTATTAAAATGTGTATTGGTCAATATCAGGTAACTTTTACATTTTTTTTAAAAGGTTTCTAAGCAGAAAATGGTTGCATTTTTCTCAGTCATGTTACCAAAACTCATGTGTAATTTAAAAGCTTCTCAACTAATTCCTTTATTTTCCCCTCAAAAAGTGTTTATTTTAAAGAAATGGTTGGTTATGTCAAACATTCAATCACATATATATGCATGCATGCAAGTTGTATTTGCAAAGCCATTTTTTCCTTTTAAAGGAGACCCAAGCCACAAGTTTATTAATTTGTAATTTATTAAACAGTTGTATAAATGATAAACCAAACATAATTAATATAATTTGATTATTATATCATAATATTAATTATTAATATAATAATATAATAAATTATTATTGCTGATGTAAATGTGCAGGTAAGAAAGAAAATGATTTTGTCTAATTCATTTTACTTGAGACCAAAGTTTGTGACCAAGGCCAGGCAGAAACTACTGTTGTGTATTTCAGTGATTAATAGGTTTACGGAACTGAACCCCATCTATGTCTCCACTGTATCTATGCAGGACTGAGTGTTTGCCTGCATGTTGACTATTTTGCTGACTGTAACTATAATATCCAAGACGATCATCTATGCATGCCTTCATTCATCAAACATTTGTTGAACTTTTCCATTTTATTGGTATCACAATGTTATTTATGGCAAGTTTTTGAAAATCATAGAAAAAGCACAACATGCCAGTTCTTCCACTCCAACTTTGGTAAAGCAAGTCTTCATGGTGCTCACTTTGTGCACATAGGCATTGTCATATTGGAACATGTTTGGGCCCCTTAGTTACAGTGAAGGGAAATTGTAATGCAGCACATAAAAACTTCCTATACATTTGTGTGCGTCCAACTTTGTGACAACAGATTGAGGAAGACCCACATATGGGTGTGATGGTCAGGTGTCCACGTACTTTTGGCCATAGTGTAGTATTCAGTCCCCTCCGAAACTATTGGAATGGTAAGGCTAATTCATTTATTTTTGTTGTAGACTGAAGACATTTGTGTTTGAGATCAAAAGAGTAATATAAGAGAGTTTGGAATTTTACATGGTATTTATATGTAAACATGTTAAAAGTCATTGTAGACAAGCAAAAATATTTGAACATGTGACTGACCGATATTTCATATTACCCAGGTGTGTCCTGTTAGATTGATGGTTTAAACAATAAATAGCTCTGAACATCTGCAATTGGTTTTAGCCTTCAGTTTCACGCATGAAGGCTGCATTTGTTGTTAAAAAAAAAAAAGCGTAAGCAAACATGAAGATCAGAGAGCTGTCTCTGGCAGAAAAGCAAGCCATTTTGAAAAAACAAAGAAACCACTGGTGTACTGAGCAACAGCAAGGAAAACAACAACAGATGATGACAAACATTGTGAGAGCTGTGAAGAGCCCCAAAACCCAAAAAAACAACGGTTAGTGACATCACTAACAACCTCCTCAGGGCAGAGGTGAAAGAATCACAAGCCACTGTTCGAAGAAGACATCAAGAGCAGAAATACACAAGAGGCCATACCACAAGACGCAAACCACTCATCAGCTGGAAGAATTGGAAAGCCAGATTGGAAGTATTACAGAGATGAGCCACAAAAGTTCTGGATCCAAAATAAACCTTTACTAAAGTGATGGAAAGACGAAAGTGTGGGGAAAGAAAGGATCTGCTCATGATCCAAAGTATACAAGCTCATCTATGAAACATCCCGGAGGTAGTGTCATGGCTTGGGCTTGTGTGGTTGCTTCTGGAACAGGCTCACTAATCTTTATTGATTTATCATGACGGTAGCAGCAGAATGAACTCAGAAGTTTCCAGGTATATTTTGTCTGCCAGTTTACAGAGAAATGCATCCAAATCAGTTGTGAGAAACGTCATCATGCAGTAAGACAATTATCCAAAACACACTGCCAACTCAACAAAGGACTTTATCAGGGGGAAAAGTGGAAGGTTTTAAATTGGTCAAGCATGCATTTCAGAGGGACGTTTAATTGAATGAAGGAAAATGAAAATAAAAAAGAGATGGATACAGAAAGATAAGGAATGGCATTTGTTAATCCTTGCACATCTGGCTTCTATTTGGATGTAGGGGCTGCTAAAATAATGTTTTTCACCCTACAAACCTTTCTGTGCTATAAACTACACACCAGCCACTATGCCTCCTTGACTGGACCTCTCTGTCCTCTCTTTGTCTCTGTGCCATCCTCTCTTCTTTCTCCATTTTGCCTTCCTAACTTCTGTATTATACAAAAAAGATAAAGATGGTAAAGAATCCTGTCATCCCTCCATATAATATCTCATTTTGTGTCCTCATGGAGTCTACCTCCAACTCACTCCCTTAAGAAGGTCTGCTCATTGCTCTATGCTTTTGTCTTTGGACAAATCATTTTCAGCATCCAGAGTTGTACTCCTAGAATTTATAAAGTACATTGACCAGACTTGGAGTTTTCTCTGTTTCAAATCAAATGCATACAGTTGTGCTCATACCATTACATACCCCTTGCAGAATTTGCAACTTGTTGTTAATAATAATAGTAATAATAATAATAATAATAATAATAATAATAATAATAATAAGTGGGATCATTAAAATCGCATTTTATTTTTTATTTTGAACTGCCCTAAATAAACTATTTCACATAACAGATGTTTACATATAATCCACAAGACACAATAATAACTGAATTTTCACAAATGAACCAGTAACACACTACATTAAGAGCCAGGGGATGTAAACTTTTGAACAGGATGGTTCATGTAATTTGTTATTTTTTTGTTTAAAGACCTATTTTTTTTTTCATTTAATACTGCCCTTCAGAAGCTACATAAGTTATTTACATGTTTCCCAGAAGACACGATAATAAGAATTTAGACTAATCATCCTGTTCAAAAGTTTACATCCCCCATGCTCTTAATGTATCGTGTTGTTTTCTTAAGCATCAGTGAATGTTTGCACCTTTTGTAATAGTTGGTTATGAGTCCCTTAGTTGTCCTAAGTGTGAAAAGATGGATCTCAAAATCATATCGACACTGTTGGAAAGGGGTCAAATATGCAGAAGATGCTGGAAAACCAAAGAATGTGCAGGACCTGGAGGATTTTTCTGAACAGTGGCCAGTTTAATTGCTCAGGACAAACAAGGGACTCGTGAACAACTATCACAAAACATAAAACAGTCGTTGATCATCCAGGTAACAACACAGTATTAAGAACCAAGGGTATGTAAACTTTTGAACTGGTTAAATTGTAAATTTAAACTGGTTAAAGAGTAAATTCAGTTATTATTATGTCTTGTGAGCTACATGTCAACATCTGTTATGCAAAATAGCTTATTCAGGGCAGTAGTAAATAAAAAACAAAATGCAATTTTAATGATCCCTCTTATTTAAAAAATTAAAATGAACATTTTGTAGATTCTACAAGGGGTATGTAAATTTGTGAGCACAACCGTATACAGAGTGAACTGTTCTCTGTATTAACCTCCCATAGACTAACTCTGCAGTACACACACTCAACATGACTTAATGTTGAGTGTGTAGATATAGACATACAATGCTGCGAAAAAGTACATTCTGTTTTTGTGTACATCTCATACTAAATTGTTTCAGAAATTAAAACTAAATCTAAAATAAAACCAAGGCAACCTGAATAAACACAAAATACAGTTTTTAAATGATTATTTATTGAAACAAAAAGTTATCCAATACCAATTGGGCCTGTGTGAAAATGTATTTGTCCCCATAGTTACTAATTCCCCAAATCTATGAAACTGCATTCATAATGGGGTTCAGCTGGACTAGACGCAACCAGGCCTGATTACTGCAAACCCTGTTCAATCAAATCAACACTTAAACAGAATTTTTTTCAATGGCATGAAGTTTGTTATAAGGTCTTAACCAGTAACACACTATGCCAAAGTTAAAAGAGATTCCATAAATTATGAGGAAGAAGAAGATTGAAATACATCAGTCTGCGAAGGGTTACAAAGCTATTTCAAAGGCTCTGGGACTCCAAAGGACCACAGTGAGAGCCATTATCTCCAAATGGAAAAACTCAGTGAACCTTCCCAGAACTGCCGACCTTCCAAAATTCCTCCAAGAGCACAGCAATGTCTCATCCAGGAAGTCACAAACGACCAAAGGACAACATCAAAAGAACTACAGGCCTCTCTCGCGTCAATAAAGGTCACTGTTCATGACTCCACTATGAAAAAATACCATCTGTGGCAAAAACCACTGCTAACCCAGAAAAACATTAAGGCTCATCTGAAATTTGCCAAAACAAACTTTGATGATCCTCAAACTTTTGAGAGAATGTTCGGTGGACTCATGAGTCAAAAGTGGAACTGTTTGGAAGACAATGGTCCCATTATATCTGGCATAAACCTACGGTCAAGCAGGGTGGCAATGTAATGGTGTGGGGCTGATTTGTTGCTTCAGGGCCTGGGCAACTTGCAATAGTTGAGGGAAACATGAATTCTGCTCTCTTCCAGAAAATCCTAAAGGAGAATGTCCGGTCTTCAGTCCGTAAATTGAAACTCAAGCGCAATTGGATTATTTCAATTTTTCAATACAATTCAATTTTATTTGTGTAGCGCTTTTTACAATGGTCACTGTCTCAAAGCAGCTTTATAGAAACATAAACATGGGATACAGATTTTAAATGTGTGAATTTATCCCAAATGAGCAAGCCGGTGGCAACGGTGTGTCAGCAAGCCGCTGACACAACCCTGATCAGAGGTCAGTAGTAGGTCGTTTACTACTAAATCCTGACTGATACATTTCAATTCCTATGTAAGTACGAGCATAGCTGCTGTGCAGCAACCTTTTCTAATATCTTGGAGAAAAAGGGGAGATTTGATATAGGTCTATAGTGGGACAGTTGAGAGTGGTCAAGGTCAGGTTTTTTAATCAGGGGTTTAATAACTGCTAATTTAAATGATTTTGGTACATATCCAGTGCTAAGTTAAGAATTGATTATATTTAGAAGGGGTTCAATTACTCCAGGACAAATCAGTTTGAAGAAACATGTAGGTAAAGGATCTAGTGTGCAAGTTGATGATTTTGCTGAAGAGATCAATGAAGCTAGTTTGGTCTCTCTAAGGCAGAGGTGCCCAAACCTTTTCCTATGAAGGGCCAAAAATCAAACTTGATTGAGGGTCGTGGGTCGAAAGTATACATTGCATTATAACAAACTGTATTATATTAAAATTGCCATGGTTCTCCTCATTTATGATTTCATAATATTTACAAATAAATAAATAGGAAACATTAGTCTGTAATCTGCATAACTAATGCAGTTTTATTTTCAGAGATTTATAGTTCAATGAAACTTATAGTATAATGAAAACATAGAAACAATCCCATTTATAGTACAACATGTTCAATGCCTATTACAACTATTCAAGCTATAAGCAATACAGCCATATTCCTGCAGTATCAATGACCTCTAATGAGAGACATGAAGCTGGTCCTTATTTTTCAAAAGTTTTTCCAAATTGGGATGCAGCTGACTTGCTGACAAAGTCAGGATATTATGTAGGTGAGAGTCAGTTAGTTTGCTTCTCAGTTTACACTTGTTCAAATTCATCACACTGAAAGTCTGCTCACAGAGGTAGGTACTGCCAAACAGAGACAGCATTACTTGTGCCTGTTTGCATATCTTTGGGTACCTGTTTGCTGGGACACATTTGTAGAAGTCTGTCAAGGGAAGGGACTTGAACTTGTGTTTGAGTTCTGAATCACACTGAAGCTCAAGTAGTTCCATCTGAAGATCATCACTGACTGTGTCCACACTGGAGGTGAAGGGTTGAGCAAACAACTCAAAGTCAGTAGCATTCTGTCTGAAGTCCTCAAAGCGACTGTCAAACTCCTGGATAAGGTTGCTGAGAACAGCATCTTACTCTGGTACCTTCTCTTTCATCATGCCTGCCTCTCTAAGACAGGGAAAATGGGCTATATTTCCTGGATGTGGGGATGAGAGAGAGAGAGAGAGAGAGAGAGAGAGAGAGAGAGAGGGGAACAGTGTGAGACTGGGAGTGAAAGAAGAGAAAAGCAGGCATGTAAAAACAGAGAGAGGCCAATAGAATAAATAACTGGCAAAATAAGGAAATGAATCCATGATAATTTAGAACTTTCACACAAATTTTATCAGCTTGACTAACAAAAAAATACCAAAGCTGACACCACTGGATATAAATACAAACTAAATATAAGTATTAATAATAATAATAATAACTGCACATAAAACTATTGTGAATATTATAATTGTGAATGTTACCTGCAGAGCGATGTCTTCTGAGCAGCAGTAGTTTTTGTTTGAAGGCTCTGACATGATCAAAAAGCTGGGTGATAATCTGGTCTTTTCCCTGGAGCTGAACATTTAAAACATTAAGCAGCTCTGTGATGTCCACCAGGAAAGCCAGGTCAGAAAGCCATTTCTTATTTGTGGGCACTAGAATACTATCAATCTTGCTTTCCTGAAAAGCTCTGATCTCATCATGCAGATCAAAAAATCTCCTGAGAACTTTTCCTCGGCTCACCCATCTAACTTCCTGTTGGTACAACACATCACCATATTGCACATCCATATAATCAAACAGTACCTTGAACTGCCGGTGAGAGAGCGCCTTGGAGCGTATATCATTCACAATTTTGACGTCATCACTCAGAACATCCACAAGCCCGATGGATTTGGCACATAGCTGTTCTTGATGTAAAATACAGTGGTACTTTACTAATTTCCCCCCACATTCAATGACTTTCTGAGACACCAACGTAGCAAGGCCAGATTTCCTCCCTACCATTGCCGGGACTCCATCAATTGTAATGCCAGCCATATTCTCCCACTTTAATTCATTCTTTTTTAACACTCGCTCAACAGCAAAAAAAAAGATCCTCTCCTTTAGTAGTACCAGAAAGAGTCTCAATGCCATCCAGCTCTTGTGTCACTTCAAAATTTTCATTTACTCCACGCAGAAAAACCAATAGCTGCCAATCAGATATATCGGTGCTCTCTTCGCAAGCTATTGAAAAGGAAGAAAAGGCAGCTGCTTTTGCCTTGATTTGCTCTCCGATATCTTGGGCCATATCCTCTACGCATCTGGTAACTTATTGTATTCCTTGACAAGCTGATTTGCGAGAATATATGTATATGAGAAGAGCACACTGCTTCTGCAGCCACTGCAAGGCATTCTTTGACAAACTCTCCAGTAGGAAAGGCTCTTCCATTTTTAGCAATTAGTGCGGAAATCTGATAGCTGGCCCATGTGGCACTTTCTTGAACTGATGAAGGACGTAGCAGCGCGCTCTGCTCAGATCGAAGTTTAGCGAGTAGCTCGTTAGCCTTCTGTTTTCGCGCCTCGCCGCTGTACTTTGAGAAAGCTGAAGAAAGCAGTTTTGTTTCGTAATGACGACGGATATTGTACTCTTTCAAAACAGCAACTGACTGTTTGAAAACTAGACATATTGCCTTTGAATTGATTTCAGTAAATAAAAAATCATCTTGCCAAAATTTTTTCAATTTCCTCTTGTCTGTGTGCCACTGCCTGGATCTCTCCATTATTACCTGTTTGTTGACTGTTGCAAAGCACGCTGACCTTGAAGTACGCATGTGCATTGAATAAAAGTCAAATTCACTTATATTCTCTACATTTAATTTCAAAGAACATTTTTTGTAGCTCAAAAATAAATTTAAAAAATGTTATGTTAAATTAGAAATGAAGATCAGCGTCAATGACATTTTTCCCCCTCCCCCCTTTTCTCACATATGGCATGGCGGGCTAAATCAATAGTCACCACAGGCCAACTGTGGGCCCTAGTTTGGACATCTCTGCTCTAAGGGGAGTAAAAAATTATAAACGAATTTCACATCTAATATTTCACATCTAATATTTTCAACTTTACCAATGAAAAAATTCATGAAATCTTCGGTGCTATGTAATGATTGTGTGTCTATTTCTGTGGTGGTTTTACTCCTAGTTAATTTTGCTACTGTGTTGAATAGGAATCTCAAATTTTTTTTTGTTATCTTCTATAAAGGTGGAGAGAGAGACTTTTCTAGCATCACTAAGAGATTTTCTATAGTTCAGTAGGCTCTCCTTCCATGCTGTTTGAAATACTACCAATTTGGTTTGACGCCATTTATGTTCTAATTGTCGAGTGGTCTGTTTTAAGGTACGCATTTGATCATTATACCAGGGTGCTAGCCTTTTCTCTCGAATTATTTTTCTTTTGGGTGGAGTCACTGTATCTAGTGTGTAGTGGAGCGTTGACTCTAAGCATTCAGTCGCCTGATAGAGTTCCCTGGGATCAGACGATCCAAATTTAATTGATGTCTCTGGAAGTTTATTGATGAAGCTCTATGCAGTAGCTGACGTGAAAGTACGTTTTACGTGGTAGCGAGGCGAGGTGCAAATATCATCATCGATACGTATTATGAACGAGATAAGATAATGATCTGAGACAACTTCAGCCTGAGGAAATATTATAATATTTTCTTTATTTAATCCGTGTGTAACTATCAGGTCAAGAGTGTGACCACCATTATGAGTAGGTCCTATTACGTTCTGATTGACCCCTACTGAATCTAAAACGGACACAACCGCTGTTCTCAGATGGTCTTCCGGGTTATCAAAATGAATATTAAAATCATTTTGATTATGCAGCAAGACAATAATCCAAAGCATGGGAGTAAGTCCTAGAAGTAAGTGAAAGACTGATTTCAAGTTATCGGAAGTGCTTGGTTGTAGTTATTGCTTCTAAAGGTGGCACAACCAGATTTTAAGTTTAAAGCAGCAGTTAGTTTTTCACATTGGTGATAGGTGTTGGATAACTTTTTTTGCTTCAATAAAATAGATAAATAAAAACTGAATTGTGTTTACTCGGGTTGCCTTTGTTTTATGTTGCATTTCATTTGAATATCTAAAACTATTTAGTATGAGATATACACAAAAACAGAAGAAATACTTTTTCACAGCACTGTAATTCTACTCTAATTGGTAGCCATTGAGTGACTGAGTAAAGCAGGATATAGAGAGCAACCAAATCAGGTACAAAGATGCCACTTTTTTGTTTTGTATTTTGTCAGCTTGCACTTCATAGTAGCTTAGTAGCTGTCAAAGAAAGATTCAGAATCAGGCCTACTTTTACTTAGTCAATTTCTCTCCAGCATTGCATTTTATATCAGATGGATTGCTCACTGCTTTCCACTTTCCAACTTTTAATTGAAAATATTCATTAGATTAAATGTCTGTAAGAATCATGCTCCATTCACAGTGTACATATACACTGTGACATGTCAATCAGACCAGTTATTGTGCCTTTGGTGAATCTATTTATTTCTCATGTGAATTTCCCATTTTGATTCATTCTTTTTATTTATTTATTTATTTATTTATTTTTACACATTTTATTTGTGCTTTCTGAGAGTTGTGTGTATGTGTAAGATATCATTTGTATAATATTAGTATATAATTTTGATAATTATATAAGCAGTTGAAAGCAAATGCTATAAGTAGTCATTTATATGTTCAACCTTGTTGAACCATGTGATGATAACTGTTGGGCAACAAATTTCAGAAGTGCCGTTAGAGAAACATCTTGGTAATTTGAAGTTACATGTGTACTTGTACTGTCTTGATACTAGTCTAGTAAAGGAGCGGTTTAGCAAAGACAAAATAGTCTGTGAGGGGAAAGGAATGAAAGAGAGGAACAAGTGTCCAAACACTTTGGACAAAGCAGTATCCTGAGGCTTGAATGTCAAACTAGCATGGGGCCAACATGAACATGTTTTGGCAGAATGAGGTGTTAAAGAGTGGAGAGTGAGTGCCTCTTCACTAGCAATGCCAATTAGCTAAACTGGAACTGGCAGGTTCAAGCGGATGAATGTAGGGGAGTACTGGCTAATGAGAGAAACCAAGCAGTAATGACGAGCACAGTGGTGTGGACTTGTTCCCAATTAGCCACTTGTTTGCCTGAAGATAGTGACCCTAGAATTGGTTTTACCAACAGGTAATGCAAGCTTTCATGTTGCTTTTGAACCAGTTTATATGCTTTAACACCAGAGCCTACCTGCTCTTTGCTTGAGCTTCCTAGTTGATATACAGTGAGCAAATAATGGTTCAAATAAAGCAAATAAAGAGTATATTCTACTGTAATGCCAGCCACATGCTGTGATGTGAGTCTGTTTTTTAATCTGAGTTGGCTGCTTCCAGTCTTCACATTTGGGCCTAAGTTTGGATATATTGTAGATGTATCTTCAGCACTGCATCTTATTTCATATGATTGTCTGTGGTTTGCCTGACCATCTGCCATAACAATTTCAGATTGAGCTGCAAGACAAAAAGATCCATTTTTAACCAAAGAAACTTTGGTCAGCTGTCTGTCTGTGTCAGCGGTGAAGCAAACTGATTTATTGAAGCCTTAAACAGATTTTTGCATCTGCATGTGACAGCACTTTATGGACAACAAACATTATGGACAACAACATGGGCAACAACTATGATATCTCTTCATTATCCTTTGATGACTAGCAGGACTGGGGGAAATATTGACAGTGTGGCAGTCCTTTTTTAACACCCAAACTGAGCTTGATTAACAGTGTCTAATGGGTGAGATACACCAAGGATCAAGCCAGAATGTGAGGTAAAAAATATCCAAACCTCGACTATGTTCAGTAATTATTTTCATACAGTGTGAGCATATAACTTATAGATTTTGGCACACAATTCAAAGATTTAAAATTTCCAGCCTATGAAAACAGTTATTGTAGCCAAGAGTATCCTAGCCTTACTTCATATATAAAAATTTGCTCTAAATGTTGGTGTATTCATTAATGTTTAAAAAAAATAAAAAGGGCATGTCTACATGTACTGGAGTGTAAATCATTCTGTCACACTGACTTACATACAAAATGTTTTACAGAATTTCTGGCAACTGTTCCTGTGTTAGGGTTGGTTTTTTTTTGTTTTTTTGGTTTTTTTTAACCTAAATCTTTCATTTTGAGTCAGCTAAATGCTGTGATTCATTTAACCATGATTAGTCCCAGTCTCAACAGTGTGGGCAAGACGTTTGTAGAGGATGCAAAATATGATCTATTAGTATGCTGATTGCAGTGATGATAGGTCAGATCTTCATAACAATGGTCTTTCCTACTGGCAACAAGGAATGTATCTAAGCTTTACCTTTCACAAATAGTATTACAAAGATTTGCCTGGGTTTTGGAAAGGAGAGCCATGGACAAGTAGAACAGACAATCTTTCACATATGCTGCATGCAATTTTGAATGGTAAGACCATCATCTTTCTGTCATGATCTGTGTAATTATTAGTGTGGAAGGAGAGGGTGGTGATTTCCCCATGTGTGGGTCTAAGATATCAAAGCAGAACGGGAGTGGGGAGGGAGGGAAAAGGACTGAAGAAGGGGTGGTGACTGCATTTGTTCCAGCTCCACCCCAAGATTCCAACAAAAAGGCTCACCGAGCAGCCTGATTTGTTATGGCCTTGGTCTCTTCACTCTGATTGGTTACACTGAGTGGGCAGATGTTCCGGCTGCAGCAGGGGTTCAGAGCAAATCCAGTTCCACTCATTGACACTGCTTGAGAGTCTCTATATAGTCTCTTATAGTAAAGAACGGTTTGCTCAGTATCACAGACTATGTGATATACTAGGACAGCTTTATAAACACACATTAAGACATTAGAATTCTAATTATCTATCAGATATTCTATGGCTTTAAGATACTGAGCTTCAAAGTTGAGCCTTTTGTTGGTTTTTACTCTCTGTAATTCAGATAAAAAAGATATTTTGAAATGTATCATATCAAGGTCACAATATTTTCTTAACACATATCATGCACAAGCATGTAACTTATTACATGTGCAACACACACACAAACATGCATGAGACATCTCAACAGTATGATTCAACATACAGGCTGGGACCCAGTTAGGCATTAACACAAAACAATCGGTTTATGAAAAGAGCAAAAGAGTAATAAAAAGTGGGAACAAGTCAAAAAGAGATGTAACAGTGTTCAACCAGAACTACAGTGTGAACAGCAACACTTTTTTTATTGGTGAGGTAGAGTCAAACACTGTACATTAGCTTGTGATTTTCTCCTCATTGCTATGTAGCTTGCCCCTAATGATTGTTAACTTTTGGCTTTGAAGGCCAACAATGGACTAATGCAGCCTATGTTGCTGGGCAGTTTGATGATTCAAGACTGCTGAGAAAGACAGAGATTGAGATGCCTGATGCACCCAGAATTTGGAAAGCACTGCATGACAGCAATTAGTCTGATTAAAGACCCTGGTCTAATGGAGAACATAGGGTTCAATAGATACCTTATCTCTACTAATCATTGCCTGTCACTATTTTAATCTGTTTCCATGCTTTCAGAGCTCAAGACCTTTTTTCATTTGCCCCCCCTTGTGTTATGATTTCTTCCAACCAACCAACTGTACTTTACTAATTATAAATAGCATCACATACACACACCCTGACTCATTTGGAATGCTGACAGAGACTCTTAAATTAGCAACCCACCAACTTTTGTCAGTATCGCATTGTTTTCTTGTTCAGAAACAGATGGAAACATGTTTTCTGTCAGTACTCAACTATTGTGTTTAATAATGAGAATAGTGTACTCTTTCTTTCTTGTTTGTTTATGTTTGTGTGTTTACTACTTTGTTTGGTGGCTGAGCATTTGAGTCTTTTGGAGGAATAGCTTTCAGTTGGAGTCCCTTTTTTTGCTCTCAGTCAAAGTCTTTCCACATGTTGCAATATATTATCATGGGGAAACAGCAACATTAAGGAGAAGCAGGCTCAGGTTAGAGTTGGGTTTTATATCTTTGATGAGGCTAATGAACACTGTCAGTTTGTCAGAGCTTAAACCATGGGGCAGGGGTCAACGATTTGGGAGAACAGACCGGGGCTGTCTGCAGCCATCAAATTCAGGCAACTAACATGGAAAACAAACACACACACAGTAAAAAGTAAGTATATAATGGCATGACTATGCTAGAAGATAAATAAAAAATATGAAAAAATAAAGAGCGATAGAGAAGCATGGAAGAAAAGATGATCTGGTTGTGTTTATCGAGCTGGGCCTGGCACATATGCAGCTTGGCAGGTATGAAAGATAACAGGCCACAAAGAGCCGTCCACCTCATAGCCAGCTTCCCACCTAGGTTCACTGCCAACTGAAGTCCGAGCCAGTAATGCACATCTGGCCCTTATTTTATTGGTGTTCAGTTTTTTGTTGGTATGCACAGAGGGCAACAAACAAGTGCTGGTTCCATACTGTTCCCATATTTCGGTCTGCAAAATCCTACCCTCTTTCCTTCTCTCCAGGACAGACATGCATTTTGAGCTGGTTATGTATAGGTACATATCTAATATTGAAGTTGAATTCCAGTGCAGCCCCAACTGGTTAGAATAAAAAATAAATTATTTAGAAGAAAAAGGCAAGGGGAGACTATTAAACAGACTGAAGAGGATATTAAAATATCTTCTGCTGAGAGGGAACCCCACAGCCTCTTCCTTTGGGTGTAGATATACACCCAAAGCAATTTTTGTCTACCTTTCCTCTGAGAAATATACTCAGATGTGTGGAGGTAGAAATAAAGACAAAAGAATATTTAAAGCGCTGAGGAACAGACCACCTAATGAAAACCAACTGCCATTCCGTCACTATCAATCCATCTCAGCTCAGTATAGTGCAGTGCAGGCATGTAAGGAAAAAGCAATGCCTTGCTCCTTAATTCAACCAGCATTCTACTCCCTGTCTCCCTCTTTTCCCTCTCTTCCTTTCTTTGCCTTCTATTACAGTTTTAAGATGGGAAAACATTTATGACATTTCTCTTTCCCTTCCCCCCCCCCCAAAATTCCAACAATTTTCTTAAAGCAAAGAGAGGAAATCCAAAATAGATTTGTTTGCTTACAAACACAGTCAGACATGTAAAGTACCTCCCTCACATCAAATGAATGTGCTATAGCCTCAGGTGAGCACTGTAACTATACAGGTGAAGCCAAACAAATACATACACCTAGGCTAAAGACATTCAAACTCAATTTTTCACAACTTCACAGATGCATCTCCTGTGTTAAGTCAATTAGAATATCTTTATAAGAGGTAATTTCAACCTAATTGCTAAGAGATACATTAAGGTCAATTATCCTGGCATTTAGTAGAATTGTCCCTTAACAGCATTCATGATACCATCAATCTTCACCACCATATTTTACATGGGTATCTGCTGCTTTTTCTTTTATACAGCACCTATACATGTCGGTGCTATGCATAGCCTAAGTTCTATTTTGATCTTATATTACCAGATCACATGAATCCAATTCTAGTTCAAGTTATGCTTGGCAAAGTCCAGATGATTTACTTTGTAGGTTGATTTCAGAAAGGGCAGTAACTGAGCTCCTGGAGACTGAGAGCAATTAAGTGTGTTTCAAGAATTAAGATTTGTTTGCATTTGTTTATATTGTATATGTATACACATATATATATTTTCTGATGTCACTTGAAAAAAATCAAAGGTTGCAGTTTTTTGGGCTTGTTTTAAAAATTAGGGTTGCTTTTCAACTTAATATTTTTACATTTATGGTCGCTATTTTCCCCAGTGCATTGACACTGTCTGCTCACGGTCTCACAATAAAATCACTGCTGTAATGTATGTCACCCTCCCACAATTATTACAGGTTATAACAAAAAAAAAAAACAAGCATAATATACTCGGATATATACTAATTGTAGTTATGATTCCAGTGTAATCTCCTTTTTCATTCCTCCAATCATATTCTGCTCGTAGCTTATCAGAGATGAATGGATAGTGCCTGTCTTCCCTATAAGCTTTGTTGCTGTTTAATGATTTTTTTAAATTAAATAAATTGTTTTTGCTGTTCAAACTGTGAGTGATTTCAGTTTAATATGTTGCAGGTTCATTTATTGAGACTGTTTACATCAAGGCCGTAACAGGCTATAATAATATTGGGCTTGTTTTTGAAGCTGCAGTTGCTTATTTGTCTCATGAGAGTTGGCAATGTATTTATATTTATATTTACCTAAAGTGGTGAAACACTTAAAGTATAAAATACTTTAGTCTTCCTCATGGAACAAACTTGCTCTGGTCTGCTTCCTGAAGGTTCAGTGTTGTGGTTGACTTCTGGTTATTTATTAGTGCTCTGAGCTGAATCATGTGATGTGGGATGAAGATGGCTGTGGATGATCGGCAAGGCCTGTTTTAACTGTCACGCAGTTTATTCAAAGAGTCTTACAAATTAGGAAATACAAGCATAACATTTAATTCTAAATAATAAATAAAGTTTCAAAAAAGAAAATGTTTTTTTCTCCTATTGCTGAGAACGTGTACCCAGACACACAATGCGTTTCCTCTATCCCTTCAAATATTATCATCAATATCATAGCTGAGAAAATAAAATCTTTAATGCTTCTTTTGCTTTGCTAGGCAATCTGTATCCAGGTTAAACATGTCAATCTGAAATTTGAAAGTATGAGGTAGGTGCCATACCCTATATGTGCTCAGAGGTGGGTAGTAATGCACTACATTTACTTCGTTATATTTACTTGAGTAACTTTTTGAAGAAAAAAAAAATTACTTTTAAGAGTAGGTTTAATTGGCCATACATACACTCTTACTGAAGTTCATTTTTAATCACAGAAATATACTTTTACTTCACTACGTTCAATGGCATTACATTCACTCCTCCATTACTGTTAAATGTTAATGAATATATGTAGTTTTAATGATTCGTTTATGTCACGTATAACAAGGTCGAGTCTCTCTCGATATGCTGCAGTGGTCTGAATGCAGACACAACAACCACTCACTTTTTCAGTAGCTCAGTAGTGGAGAGGGGGAAGAAGCCAGTGTGTCGGTGGAGGCAGGACACACACACACACACACACAAACATACATACTAACACACACTTTGTCTTCTGTTCCATAGTCTCTTCTTTTGTTCTCTGTTGTCTTGTTTAAATGCAGATGCTGACAAGTTTGTGTTCTTAACATGTGGTTGTAAAATTTTCTGTTGAAAATTTTTGGTGTGTGTGAGAGAGATTTTGTGTTGACAATGACAGGTTGTGTATTATTGTACCCATCATAGGACTGGGATATGCTGCTTCATCTTGAACCAAGGTTTTATATCATATAAACAGCACAGAAAAACTTTCAAGGAGAAGTTTGACTTACAGTTCTCCAAGTTTTCTGAGATTCATGATTTTCCCTTCATTTTAATCAGATCCGAAGTAACTAGTAACTTGCTACTTGTGTCTTCTCATTGGATACTAAATTACTCTTACTCAAGTAATTATTAACACAATTACTTTTACTGTTGTAGGGAAATAGCCCGTGAGGGGCGGAGCACAGACACACAGGAGGCCGTTTGTCAGGTGGTCAGGGAAGTTTGCTTTTATTTTCTTTGCTTTTTCCTTTTAGGGGTGAGGAGCTGTGTGTGTGGGTCTGGGGCTTGAGCAAGCCCCGGCCAATACGGTACCCGAGATACTGTGCCTCGGTCAGCCCCAAGTGACACTTTTTGGGGTTGGCGGTCAGCCCGGCCGTCTGGAGCTCCTTCAGAACTTCCTCCGGTATTGCCAGTGGCCGTTCGCCGTGCTGAAGGCCGCCTTTGGTCTCACCTCTGGGGCTAGAGCGACTTGCCAGTATCCCTTGGTCAGGTCCATGGTCGATATAAAGCGGGCCCTCCCCAGCCGCTCCACTAGGTCGTCCACTCGAGGGAGGGGATAGCTGTCGAATTCCGAAACCTGGTTCAGCTTCCAGAAGTCATTGCACAGCTGCATGCTTCCATCAGGCTTAGGTACAACCACGATGGGGCTGGACCAGGGGCTATTGGACTGTTCAATGATGTTATCTCGCAGCATCCAGCCAACTTCCTCCTCTATAGCCTGGCGGCTGGCCTCCGGGACCCGATGGGGCCGCTGCAGCACCACCACTCCCGGCGGGGTCTTGATTTTGTGGTGTACCAGCTGGGTCATTCCTGGGGAAGTAGAAAAGGTCCACCTGCTCCCCTCGGCAGCAGGCCCTTTGATAGAGGAGGCCACCCCGGATGAGGAAGTAGGAGGAGGGAAGCCTTCGGTTAGGGTCCTGGTCGATCCCCTCTATCACTCGCACCTGGGCCCAGCAGTGTCTCAGGCGGTTGTCCTCCTTCTGCTTCTGTCCAAAATTCCCCTGCCGGTTCATCTGGTGAAATACAGACGACATTGAGTTAGAATGTGTATGCAGCTTACCTTCCGCGGTGGTGTCCCCATCGTCCTGTGCCAAGTAGGCCTGCCGGGCTCGGCTCTCCTTCGTGTGCTGAGGTGCCTTGCCGGACCCTAGCGCTGGGTCAGTCGGGAACCTTGGCCAGTCTCTTCCGAGGAGCAGGGGCGCCAGCTTGGAGGGGCCAGACCCCAGCTTTACTCTGGATCTGGACCTCGGCCTCAGGAACTTCCCGGGTATCCCCATGGATGCAGGTTACGGTGATGGCCCCGCTCCGGGTATTGACGGGTATTGGGGAGAAGCGACATGCACATGTCATAAGAGATACTTCTCTCCGGACGAGAGAAAGAGTGGCCTCTTATACTCTTCCCTTGTCTGCTGTATGGTTAATTTTTTTTTCCGATCGGCGCACCAATCACCGGCTGGAGGTGTATCGGCGGCTCCACCCCACCGTCACGTGCTTTCTGGTCGCCGTTGGTTTTGACGTGGGGCTGTCCCTTCCGTGCCTGCGCGGTAGTCGGGGAAGGAGAGATTTTAATACCGCGTGCCGGTATTATTTTATATGTATTTTTACTTGTATTTGAGTAACATTTTTGTCTACTATACCCACCTCTGCATGTGTGTGATAGCTTCCTATTTTACCCAGTATATGTTTAGCCTATTGGCTTGGACCTTCTTAAATAATCCAGGTCTTCTGATTGCACCTGACAGTACCATCAATCTGTTCCCTCTCCAGTCTCAATGCATCTCATTTTCTCCAAGTTTTGTGATGGTTGTTCAGATATCATATCTATGTGACAGTTAAACAAATGGCCTATAAAAAAAATCCCTCTTTTATATTGTACCACTTCTTTCTTTCCCAGCCAAATGACTTATCTGCTCTAAAATGCCTTGTATTATTTATAATGTGCAAATAACTAACACATTGAGATATTTAACAAAATAATAAACTATTTAAATTATAGACTGTATAAATATGTGATCATCCCTAAGTACTGATACTCATTTGACTTTTGGAGAAACAAAATACTGATGAAATATGTTGAGTATTCTTTATTCCTTTGTAAGTCCATGATTGTTAATTCTTTCAGTACCTCATTGTATTTCATTGTCACAAAATAATGATTTTATTCCGGTCAGATTTGGAAATTTTAATTCATTTATTTGAGGTATTTTACTTTGGAACATAAACGGTGAGTTATACTATAATGAGTAATGTTATCAGGTAATAGTGGGTTATATTATGGAGAATAATCTTGATAAGTTTCCATATTTTTTATCAACATTTATTAGATACTACACAGAAATAATGTTATGGCTGCTACCAAAAAACAATAGACCAAAAATGATAAAGCAGATGTGCTAATTAAAAAAAGATAAACAGATTTTAACACTTCATATTCATATTTAATAATTGCTCTAATATTTATGAATTATTATTATAACTTTTTTTTACTATTCACTTTCATTCATTAAAAGCTTATTTCAAAGCAATTTTTATATTTATCAGACTAAACTAAATGTGAACATTTATATTTTATGGTAAACTTTAGTAGGATTATTTAGCGTTAAAAACTCATCATGTATCTCAAAATAATTAAAGTATTAATAAAGTATACAGTATGTTTCAGAAATTAAAACTGTATTTCAGTAGTGTTACTGAATATTCAAGGCTGCTTTTGTGTTGACTTTTGTCCAGTAAGGCAAGTATGAAACAGGAGCCATTCCAGACAGTTTCATCTCTCTTCTCTCATGCTGGTTGTCTCACATTGGGGAATTGCATTGGGGGAACTGGACTGATGGTCCCTTTGCCCATGGATAGAGATGCTCTCCCTTGTATATTGAGAGGGAGAGAGATTGATGGACAGAGAGGAGGAAGACCATTATAGAGAGAAGAGTGAGAAACAAATTATGAAGTTATCAGCATCTGACTCTTGCATCTGTTCCAAATCTGTTCCAGCAGTTGTGCAGCTTAAAACCTTCTACATCAAAAGTATATGACTAAAATCTTTGTGGACACCTGACCACCACTCTCATGTGGGTCTTCCCCAAACTGTACCCACAAAGCACACAATTGTCTAGAATGTCTTTGTATGCTGTAGAATTAGGAATTCTCCTCTACTGGAACTACTACCTGTTCCAGCATGACAGCGGACAACTGAAACCAAGATTAACTTATACCAGAATGATGGGAAGGCTTCATGATCCAAAGCATACTACATCATCTGTCAAACATGATGGAGGAAATGTTATGGCACGGGCAGGTAGAGCTGCCCATGAAAATGGGTCACTGGTGTTTATTGATGATATGATTGCTGATATAAGTATCAGGATGAATTCTGAAGTGCATAGCACTATACTTTCTGCTCAGATTCATTCAAATGCTTCAAAACTGATAGGATGGCACTACACAGTACAGATGAATAATGACTCAAAACATACCTTGAAAGCAACCCAGGAGCTTCTTATGGCAAAGAAATGGCATGCTATTAAATGGCCGAGTCAGTCACCTGACCTCAACCCAACTGAGCATGCTTTTCACTTACTGAAGACAAAACTGAAAGCTGAAAGACCCACAAACAAGCCGCAACTGAAGGTGGCTGCAGTACAGGTTTGGCAAAGCATCTCAAGGGAGGAAACTCAGCATTTGGTGATGTCCATGGGTTCCAGATTTCATTGACTGCAAATTATTTGCATCCAAGAATTAAAAATAACGTCACGCTAGGGAAATTTTCCTCAGTGGATTGTCGTAGATCTCCCAGAGTCTTATGATGGGTTATCAGGCTACCCTGAATATTTTCTTGTTGACTGCCAGATCTATTTTGCAAGCTTAGCGGACCCCAAGCCCGTCGAGAAGCAATGGCTATGGTTCCTGTTGTTCCGGTTTTTTGGCCCAGCACGCCAGTGGGAGCATCGTCTAGTGAACATGGGATCCAGGGGACTTGAGAATGTAACTCAGCTTGTGGGACTATTAATGATGGTGTTTGGCAGATCGGAATCCTGAGCCGTCCTGGAAGATCTTTTGGGGGGAGGCCTGCCTCAGAAATGAACCTGACTTGCCGTTCACCACCTATTATGTGCAGGCAAACTGGGTGACCTCCTTCTCAAAGCTCCTGCCTAAGACCCACTATGTGACTTCCTCCCCAGAGTTCCAGCATGAGACCTATGAGGTGGTCTCACTGGCTGAACACTCGTCTGAGGTCAACATGGCGGCCTCATCTCCAGAGCTCCTGCATGAGATCCATGAGGTGGTCTCATATACAGAACTCCAGCCAGAGGTCAATGAGGCGATCTCACCTCCAGAGCGCCAACCTGAGAGCCACAAGGTGGTCTCACCTGCTGAGATCCAGTTGGAGGTCAACGTGGCGACCTCATCTCCAAAGCCCCAGTCGGAGGTCAACATGGCGACCTCCTCCCCAGAGCTCCAGCATAAAGTCAAGTTCCTGCTAGAGGTCATCGAGGTGACCTCTCAAGCCAAGTTCCTGTCCGAGGTTGAAGTGGCGACCTCTCAAGCCAAGTTCCTGTCCGAGGTCGAAGAGGCGACCTCTCAAGCCAAGTTCCTGTCCGAGGTCGAAGAGGCGACCTCTCAAGCCAAGTTCCTGTCCGAGATCGAAGAGACGGCCTCCCATGGCATGGTCCTGTCCGAGGTCGAAGAGGCGACCTCTCAAGCCATGGTCCTGTCCGAGGTCAATGAGACGGCCAACCCAAGCTCTGCTCACGCCAAGTTCCTGTCCCAGGTCAAAGCCGACGTCATGACCAAATAGGTTCTTCTCATGCCTGAAACCGACGTCATAACCAACCAAGTTATGCTCACGCCAGAGTTTGTTGACATGATCAACCAAGATCTCCTCATGCCTGAAACTGATGTCAAGACCAACTAGGTTCTGCTCACGCCTGAAGCCGACATCACGACCAACCAGGTTCTGCTCACGCCTGAAGCCGACATCACGACCAACCAGGTTCTGCTCACGCCTGAAGCCGACATCACAACCTACCAGGTTCTGCTCACACCTGAAACTGACGTCATGACCAACCAGGTTCTGCTAACGCTTGAAGCCAATGTCACGACCAACCAGGCTCGAGCCTGCTGCCATGGACAACCAAGTTCTGATCATGCCCAAGTCTGCTGACACAGACAACCAAGTTCTGCTCACACCCGATTCTGCTGATACGAATAACCAAGTTCTGCTCATGCCCAAGTCTGTTGATACAGCCAACCAAGTTCAGCCTGCAGAGTCGAGGGAGGACAACGCTCCGCTTTCCTGGTCCGCTGAGGACTTCGCTCCGCCTTCCTGTTCAGCTGAGAATACCGCTCAGTCTCCCGGTTCAAGTAAAGACATTTCGCCCAGAGGGCCAGGACTGCCGAGGGAAGCAGTGTATTTTCGCGCTTCGGGAGAAGCACCCTTGGGGGGGGGGTCTGTCATATCACAGCAAACCAGTGACAACATTTCCCATCTGGCACTGTGGCCTACAAACATGGCCGCCATGGACTGCAATTCCCAGAACACTCATTCATTCTAATCACGCACACCTGAACCCAAGTTCACTCACTCACTCCACAGTATAAAGAGACTGTTTTCTACAATGTCTTTGCGAAGTATGAGTGTTACCACTGTAACAAGCGATATTACCCTTTTCCTCATTTTGTTTCATGGTTCTTGATCTTATTTTCGTTTCTCGTTCTTGATTTTAGCCTTGCCCTGCTGCTGAAACATGTCTCTCACTGTCCTACATGCTTAGTGCCACGTATTCCTCATAATGAAGGTAGGACGGATGCAAATGCAGGTAAGAGTTTAATGAGAGATAGACAGGCAGACAAATCCAAAACACGAGACAATAGCGAGGTCAAGAAATGGACAAAGGGTCAGGCGAATGACAAACAGGCCTGTTAATGAAACCTCTACAGTATGTGACCTTTATAATCGTGTAGATATTTTAGTTTACCTGTTGCTGTTGGGCTGCAATCAGAATGCTTGTTGCCAACTTCAGGGTTTCAACTAAAGGCATGACAGGATAATTGATGATGGTCTCCCTCTTTAGGCCAGGTGTGTCTGTGTGTTACATGCTCCCTGAAAAGCCCCATACTGCATCCCAGAGCAGTTGTTTCCTCCCTTCATATCTTCAACTGCAGACTTCCAGTGAGCCTACTCCCACTGTAGCCTGTCTGCCTTAAGGTTCAGTGTGTTGTGCATTCTGAGAGAGTTTCTGCTCACCGCAGTTGTAAAGATTTATTATTTGAGTTACCATAGACTTCCTGACAACTCAAACCAATCTGTCCATTTTCCTGCCCTCTCGCATCAGCAAAGTATTTCTGCCCACAGAACTGCCACTCACTGGATGTTTTTTGTTTTTCACACCTTTCTGTGTAAACTCTAGAGACTGTTGTATGTGAAAATACCAGGAGATCAGCAGTTCGTGAAATACTGTCTTGCACTAACAACCACGCCATAGTCGAAGTCACTGAGATCCCCTATTTTCAAGTTTGATGTGAACATTAACTGTAGCTTTTGACCCGTATATTCATGATTTTATGCATTATGGCTGATTGGATAATTTAGTCGATTTAATCAGCTTTAGGGAATAAACTGATTATTTTATATACTGATTATTAGTACTTGCAAATGCCATTGCTCAGAGTTTAAATGTAATAATATATGTAATATTATAGGTAATATTATTGTTACCACCAATGCAAAAAGTAATGGGTTTAATTGTACATTAGAGTGCAATGTCATTACTTTTTCAAAGAAATACTACAGATTATTAGAAAGAGCATCAGTTTGAGGGTCAAGCCTGACTGTGGTGTCCTGGGTTGAACCACCAATGCAGAGAACTGGCAGGGTTAATCCATCGCGGTCGATTGGGGGTTGGTTGGGGTGTTGTAACCAGGGAATGCTGTAATCCCTCTCATCCACCTTGTTTTCTACATCCATTCATGTATTTGAGAGTGACAGCCACCAAATTCATTTAAATAGTTCAGATTCATTGGTTTCAGCCAAGAGCCATAGCTTTTCCTCCATTCAAGACCCAACAGCAGGTAACTGATGACTTTTCCTCCTATCCACCCATCCCATCTGAAGCAGTGAACTGTCTGTGAGATAAGAGTATGCATGTATAATAGATAATGTATTGCATTTATATGTGATGAGGTGCACAGTATCATTACACACAGAAAGATAAGCATAAACAGAGGCATTTGTTTCCTGTGGTTGGGGGTAGGAAGAGGGCAGCTGGGGATTACTGGCTTAATTAAAACTAGGAATGCATGACTTACTTGTAGCACTGTGAAACTGAGTATTAGTCTCTCTCTCTCTCTCTCTCTCTCACTCTCTCTCTCACACACACACACACACACACACACACACACACAACATGTCTGTGTTTTTCTGCATACTGGCAATGTATAATGAAAATGTGTAGATACTTAACAGTAGATTTAACAAAGAGTATTTGCATTAAGAAAATGGTTTGTTTAAATGGTAGCTGTGGAGAGGCCAGGTGTCCTATATTTATGTATTTCTTGAATGTTCAGGAATGTTTATTTGACCCATATTTTACATGAGAATGCATTTTTTCCTCATTCAATACACAGGCATATTGAATAATACATTCAACAAGCTGCATAATAAAGTAGGCTATTTGTCATCCAATACTGCTTAAATTACATGAGGTGAAACAAACATTTATACTAAATCAATCCTACAATCAAATTAGGAAAGGCTATGGGGGTTTAAAAACATACACAATTCTTTTAGGTACACTACCATACTAGAGTACTAGCTCCTACACTGAGTAGTAAGAAAGTGCTGGAAGATTCACCTATATCTGGTGTATGGAAGCACTTTGGTGTCCTGGTAAGTTATGGCATTGGTGGCCAGTGTATCAGATGGACCAAATATTTGTCCAATACACCGGCGCTGATACCCCAACCATATGACTAATATCACACACACACACACACACACACACACACACACAAACGTGTGAATCTCTGTTGCTTTCAGATAGAGTTTCCTGCTGATTCAGACCGGGATAAAGAAATCAGAGTGGCTTTTGGGAAATTCATAGGATTCCAAAAAACATCTAGGGCTACATCTATGACTGATAATAACAGCACAATAATAACTCTAACAGCACAATAAGAAAGGCCCTGTGCTTTATACGGTCACACCAGGAAAGCTGGCCATGTTTAACTTTGTTACATTATAAACTCTACTTTGTTCTATTTAATGCTGCTAAGAGTCTGAATGGATCGTGCAAACACTATAATTAAGTTTCAGTTATTATACTTTTATAATGTTGAATGTTCTACTAAGGCACATATTCAGGCCATGCTTATTTTTTTACAATATCGGAATTGTATCGTATCGAGACACCACATCCCTCTCTCTTTCATCCTCTTTTTCAGTCACACCATGTTTTTATGTCTCTATCATTACCATCATGTGACAGTTTTGACCTTGTGGGTCAATTTGACAGATCTCCATAAGAATTTTTTTTCTTCTTTTTTTTTCTCTTAGAGAGAGAGAGATTTGTTTGTTTGTGTTTTAACGCCATGCCAGCTTCTATGGCTATTTTCATGGCGAGAAATGTCTTGACTCTATCTAAGGTTTTTAAAATCTATTTTTCTTAAAAACTCTAAAATTACATTTGGTTTGACTTTGTTAAAAAATTTCCAGAGTGTTGACTGAATAAAAAAGGTGTCTCAAGGGGTTAAGACCAGTACAGTCTAATAAAACATGTTTCAAGGATAATGGATTCTGGCAAAAGGTACATGTTGGTGAGTCTTCTCCTAATATTAAAAATTGTGTGTGTCATCCTAGAGTGACCTATTCGACAGTGGGTGTAGACGATCTGGTCCCAGCAATTTAAAAATGGAGAAACGTTTCTTTTGCCAACAATAGGGCTGATTTCATGGAGTTTGTTCATGGTGTATTGGTCCCACTCAGTTTGCCGTTTATTGTTAATGTACGAGTTTATTATGGGTTTTAGGTCAGTGGGAGGTATTGGACCCTTTTGAAATCCGCTGATAGTGCTTCTTTTGCAGCAGTGTCTCCTTCTTCATTTCCCAGGATTCCATAGTGTCCTGGTACCCAGCAGAAGTAGATATTAAAATGTTGAGCCTCCAGATTCAGCAATTTGCAAAGAATCTTTACAAGCGTTGGGGTGATCATGTTTTAGGGATGACATTGCTTGAAGACATGATTTTGAATCTGTAAGTATTAGAAAGTTTTTCTGTTGCATAGTCTTTATGAACTCTAGTGCTAGGACAATAGTGTTTGCCTCTGCTGTAAAAATTGAGCGGTGGTTAGAGATGGATATTCCTTTTTTTTGGTGATTGATCACAAATGCAGATGATACATGGTCTTCAGATTTTGATCCATCTGTGTATATAGGGGTATGTGATTGATATAGTTCTCTAATGTAGAGGAGTTGTTGCTGAAAGTCATTTGGGTGAGTTTCAGATTTTTTGTTTCTTGTTAGGTCTGAAGTTATTTTTGTTTTTTTAAAGTTCCAGAGGGGATTATACAGAAGTGTATCTGTTCCAGTATACTCAGATCTACTTTGAGATTTTGTAAATGTGGTTTGATCCATAGTCCAAAATATCTTGGTTTTCGTTCGTATAGGCTTGAAGAAGGGGTTGAGAAAACAGGATGGTAAGCTAGGTTTTCTTTGTTGGTCTTCAGCTTTGTTGTATATTGTATGGCTAGTTTGAGGCATCTGTTCTCCAGAGAAGGTTCATTTGCTTCTACATACAAACTTTGAGTTGGTGACGTTCTAAAGACCCCTAAAGTCAGACGTATGCCTTGATGATGTACTGTGTCCAAGAGTCAGAGGTACAATCTCCTAGCTGATCCTTACACTATACATCCATAATTCAATTTTGATCCAGGTGTGATCGAATTAGTGTTCTATAGAGATTTTAAAAGTACTTAACTTTCTGCACCCCATTTTGTTTTAGCTAAAACTTTTAAAATGTTCATGGCTTTAAGACATTTATCTTTTAAAATCCTTAAGTAAGGTATAAAACTCAGTTTACTGTCCAGAATTATTCTAAGGATTATTATTACAAATTATTCCAATTTGATTTCCTTAACCACTCTGATATGTTCACCATCCATGAATATCTCTGGATCAAGATGGAGAGGGCGTAGCTGGCAAAAATGCATACAAAGAGTTTTGGTCTTTGAAAATTTATATCCATTTGATACTGACCAGGATTGCATTCTGTTAATTGTCAGCTGGATTCTCTGTTCAAAGTTATTCATATATTTGCCTCTGTAGCAAATGACAATGTCATCCACATAAAGTCTGCGGTGGATATCCGGCCCGATGGCTTTTGCAATGCCATTGATTTTGATAATAAAAGGTGTATCTGATAAAATACTTCCTTGAGGCACTCCTAGTTCCCACATTGTTTATGTGGGTCAGATAGGGTATTACCTACTGAGAAAGAGAGAGAGAGAGAAATGTACAGTTGGTGTGTCCATTCATTGCCAGAAAATTCAGGTAATTTTTTTTTTTAATGGCATCAACCATTCATTTCTAAGATAAAGACATAAAAACATGGTGTAATTGAAAAGGAGGAAGACAGAGACAGACAGACAGAGAGAGATGGTTTTGTGTCAGGCAACTGAATGTTTAAAAATTAAATCCACAGAGATTTGAACATTTTGTTTATCAAATAACATGATATGCGATCTCGCACATGATGTGCGAGAGCTACATTAATTATTTTCTGTACAGGCAGTTTCAGGGTATCATTTATCATCTGTCTGCTAAAGACACACTACAGGACAGCACCTCAAGCAGATCTAGGCACATGGAAATTCTTATGCCAGGGTTAAACATTCCCTCCCTACTGGTTTGATTCAGCAAAAGACCCTGAACCCAAACCCGTGAGCCTAACCTACTGCAACCTTTACTACTGATGTCACTCCTACTATCTATCTACCTACTATCATAGGAAGTGACCTTCCTATGGCTGGGAGGACCAGGGACTCATTGGACCTGTTGACAGTAGTAGTTCTGATTCAACTCACTTTGCAGCTTTTAAAACCTCAGTTGGCACTACCTGTACAATAAACAGTCCTGACAGTTTTAGCATCTGACAGGAGGTATGGGATTTTATAGACGGCATGTGGATGATGATCCTTAAATGTTTATTTTTGGAAAAGGTTAGTATATATTGGGTATATCGATGTAATCATTTCTACATGTTTCACATATCACTCAGTATGTGATTTCTAGTGGTTTTCCTGTTAGTGCCACTTGCACACAGAAAGACAGCGAGAAAGAGACAGTCAGAGGCAGATACAGAACAAAGTTCTGGGTGAATGAAAAGGTTAATGCTTCAGTTATCAGCATGGTTAAGAAATCTGGAACCCCAACCATTCTGTCACTCGCTTCTGGTCCTGACTTCCTTCTTTATGCACAGTGTAGGCCCCTTTTCACTATGGTCTGCTCACTTTCAGGCCCTGCGCATGTGAATGTGTCTAATTGCCCTCATGTTCCCCACCCTGAATTTTGTCATGTACTCTCTATCTCAAAGAGTAATTATTTTTTCATGGACACAATGAAATGGCTGGAGCCGGTGTTAGTGTGGCTCCCATTTCCATTGATTTAAAAACCAAACCACTACATAACGAATGGCGAACAGTAAAAAATTGAGCTTCCTGTCCATTTTTTTTGGGCAAGTGTGTGTGTGTGTGTGTGTGTGTGTGTGTGTGTGTATGTATGTATGTATGTATGTGTGTGTATGTATGTATATATATATATATATATATATATATATATATATATATATATATATATATATATATATATATATATGATTATATATGATTATATCTTTTCATGTGACAACACTGAAGAAATGACACTTTGCTACAATGTAAAGTAGTGAGTGTACAGCTTGTGTAACAGTGTAAATTTGCTGTCCCCTCAAAATAACTCCACACACAGCCATTAATGTCTAAACCGCTGGCAACAAAAGTGAGTACACCCCTAAGTGAAAATGTCCAAATTGGGCCCCAAGTCTCAATATTTTGTGTGGCCACCATTATTTTCCAGCACTGCCTTAACCCTCTTGGGCATGGAGTTCACCAGAGCTTCACAGGTTGCCACTGGAGTCCTCTTCCACTCCTCCATGACGACATCACGGAGCTGGTGGATGTTAGATCCACTGTTTGTGTTTGAGGATGCCCCACAGATGCTCAATAGGGTTTAGTCAATCACCTTCACCCTCAGCTTCTTTAGCACGTCTTGGAGGTGTGTTTGGGGTCGTTATCATGCTGGAATACTGCCCTGCGTCCCAGTCGCTGAAGGGAGGGGATCATGCTCTGCTTCAGTATGTCACAGTACATGTTGGCATCTGTGGGGCATCCTCAAACACAAACAGTGGATCTAACATCCACCAGCTCCGTGATGTCGTCATGGAGGAGTGGAAGAGGACTCCAGTGGCAACCTGTGAAGCTCTGGTGAACTCCATGCCCAAGAGGGTTAAGGCAGTGCTGGAAAATAATGGTGGCCACACAAGATATTGAGACTTGGGGCCCAATTTGGACATTTTCACTTAGGGGTGTACTCACTTTTGTTGCCAGCGGTTTAGACATTAATGGCTGTGTGTTGAGTTATTTTGAGGGGACAGCAAATTTACACTATTACACAAGCTGTACACTCACTACTTCACATTGTAGCAAAGTGTCATTTCTTCAGTGTTGTCACATGAAAAGATATAATCAAATATTTACAAAAATGTGAGGGGTGTACTCACTTTTGTGAGATACTGTGTGTGTGTGTATATATATATATATATATATATATATATATATATATATATATATATATATATATATATATATAATATGTATATGTGTGTATGTGTATATGCAAACTTTTTCTTAATTTTAAAACCATGCTCTTTAAACCACTCCATTCTCCATATATTGTCAACATTCTGACTTGAGTTGCTCAATTGTTGTTGTGGTGAGAAAAATATTTGATTTCAGATTATGTACTGGCACAAGCCATAATATCATATTGTTGGAAAAGGGCTACTTGGTCAACTTTTTACAAACTATCTGTTATTGGGATATGTAGAACACTAAGAGGGTAGTGATCCAGCAAGTATGCTAATTTGGAGACATGTAAAAGTGCTTCTAGAATCTCAGGTAGCTAATGATATTCAATGCTGATAGGTAGTCCTATGTAATTGATCACAATGGTACAGAGAAACCCGCTCGCACTCCACTTGATATTGGTATGGTTTTCACAGTAGCCAACAACTGCCTCAATCCTTCTGGAGCTTTTTGCATATTAGAGTCCCTGTACTCCCTAAAAGCCCGAATGACTGTACATGGGAAGTTAACTCCATTTAATTACTGGCAATCAATCTAACTTTCAAAGCCATGCGCAGGTTGACAATGTTTATGCAGAGAGAATGCAGAGAACCTATGCATGTATATTGCCAGCCTGTTCTTTGATAGTCTTTTTAATAACAAAATCACAGACAAGAAGTGATTAGGGTGATTTTAAAGAAGCTTATATTTAAAAATGCGCCGAGGTCATTTTAAAGCTACGCTATATGGCCAAAAGTATGTGGACACGAATAGGCGGGCCTTCCACAAACTGTTGCCACAAAGTTTGAAGCACATAATTGTATTTACTGGAACTAAAATGTTTCAGAATGACAATGCCCCTGTACACAAAATGAGGTCCATAAAAACATTGTTTCCCTAGGTTGGTGTTGTGTGTCCTGCACAGAACCCTGATCTCAGCCCTATTGAGCCCACAGAACCCTAAGCTCAACCCCACATTTGGGAAGAATTGGAATGCTAACTGCATTCCAGGCATTCTGACCCAACATCAGTGCCTGAACTCATTAATACTTTTGTGGAATGGGCACAAATCCTCATAGCCATGCTCTAAAATCTAGTGGAAAGCCGTCCCAGAAGAGTGGAGGTTGTTATAACAGCAAAACGGGACTAAATCTGTAATGGGATGGTCAACAAACACACATGAATGTGATTAGTTAGGTGCTCACATAATAAAAACACATAAAAACACAGAACTCCAGCTCACACAGATCTCTAGGTCCACAATCATTTCTCTTACCAATATTGCTTAAATGTGCAGTCTACATGTGCAAATTTCAATTCAGTCACTCTGAGTATGGAATGTCAAATCTTACTAGGCACAAATTAATTCACCACTTGCCAAATAAGAGGCACTAAGGTACCCAACCAGTTCTCTCTTTCATTTTCTTCTCTCAAGGGTCATGGTTTATTTAGGCCTAGATTACCAAAAAGCAGACCTAGGAGAAAGTGAACCACCTTTCAGCTCTCAGATGGCACAGAGCACCTGCTGTCCTGGTCTGCATAGATGCAGGGACAATGCTGCTGTTTATACATGGCCATACATACAACAGGTGATTGTTTCACAAATGCCTAACCAGCCAAGAAGCCCCACCAAGACTTGTAAACAAAATCTCTCTCTCTCTCTCTCTCTCTCTCTCACTCACACACACACACACACACACACACACACACACACACTAGAGGAAATGGTTCCAGCCAGTGAAGAAGATGCCAATTCAATGCATTTCTAAAGCCAAAAGCAACCGGTGACCATTAGTTGCACAAATACGGCTCAGTCATATTAATGTACTTTTTATATTGCCTTGCTTCAGCCAATGTTATGGCCAAAATAACATACAGCACATTAATTAATATTAAAAGTGAGTTTTTCTCATTTGTAAGTCACTTTGGGTAAAAGCATCTGCTACATGAATAAATGTAAATGTAATAGATAATAATTCCGGCAACTGGTGAATAATACAATTAAAACTTTATACCTTTTTAGGCTTTCCAAGTGCTTTGTATAAATACATCACCTTCATGCTTCATTAACACTCCTCCGCATCTGAGGATTATAAGAGTGGGCTGAACTGTAGTACCACTTGCCACTCACTATATTTTCTCACGCTCACATTCAAAAAGGTTGGCACAGCACTCTGGAGAAATTTGTAAGTAGTTGTACAGTACTTGCAGTACAATGAGCAAGATTCTGTGTAAAAATTCTTCACAATTTTTTGCAAAGCATAGTACTGTAAACTAGTAAACACTGGTGTTAAATAATACCCAAATTCTTTACTCAGGTAAAAGTACAACTACTCATCTTTGAAATTGAAGTACAGTTTTCAATTCTTCACTCAAGTTAAAGTAGAAACATCTAAACTCAGTTTCCTTAAAGTATGAAAGTAAAAGTAGGAGAACGATTCAAAAAAGGAAAAGACACCTGTCTCACACTGATTTTACTCACTGATGGTAAATAAGTGCCCCTTGCACCAAGGAATGTGGGACAGCATTAGCTAAGGCTAACTAGCAACAGCTTTATTTCTAATCTGTCAAATGTTAGCTAGCTAATTAAAGCTGTCTGATGCTAAAATGTCAAATTATGACTTACAAATGACCTACAAATATATGATTAAAGAGAAGTTTGGTGACATAGTGAGCAGAAAATAGATATTTGTCTTTTTAAATGTAGTATGTAAAAGTCAAGGCAGTGGTGGCTCAGCAGTTAGATAAGATAAGATGAGATAATACTTTATTAATCCCCAGATGGAGAAATTAGGGTGTCACAGCACCAGCCAAAAAAGAAAAGAAAAGAAAGAAGAGTTAAAAGGGATAGTAAGGAGAACAATACAGGGACAGTTAGGGCTCGGTGTTACTGATTGTAGGTTCAAGCTCCAGCACCACCAAACTACCATGGTTGGTCCACTGAGCAAGGCCCTTAATCATCTCTACTCCAAGGGTCCCAGTTCATGGTTGATCCAGGCAGGGTTGGGAGGGTTACTTTAAAAATGTATTCTGTTACAGTTACAAATTACTTCATAAAAAAATTAATCAGTAACGTAATCCAGGTATCACAATATGAAACTAATGTAATCTGATTACTTTTGGATTACTTCAAGGCCAAATATGTTAATAAAGTCGAGAAAAAAGCAGTATTATCTAAAATACTTTATTTAGAGCTTATTTTAAGCATAAACCATATTCAATGTTTGGATTTGTTTTAATATAATAAATAAATGAATAAATAAATATCACTGTCACTGATGTGGGTAACATTACATCACAAAAGCTGGGGTGACCATATTCTGGTTTTCCAAAAAGAGGACCAATTTTTTGTTTGTTTGTTTTTTTGGTCTTACGAGCGTTCAAAACAGTGAATGCAGACTTTAATACACTGAAAAAGACACTATTAGCATCACATAACTATAAAATTGGTTTTACTCGGCCCACATTTTACATTTTCCCCTACATTCTTTTGAATGTCCATGGAATAAAATATCAGATGTTACAACCCCCTATCTTGGGATGGGAAGTTTTTGTGTGCTGTGACGTATTTTGTGTGCAGGTCTGAACTCCCTCCCAGACTTTCCAGCCTGCCCTAGCCTGCCTTGCTCCCGCCTCCCAGGATGACCTCACTGAATGGTGGCCATATTTAAAGAAGAAGAATGGTGAGAATGGTGTGGGATGTTGTAGGTGGTTACATGTGTTGCTGTTTAGAGGTTGTGTTTGGTTGTACTGCTTG